>NW_026014671.1:0-59329 GCF_020379485.1 Brassica napus
TATATATTTAATTGATTGATTTATTTGGTTTGATCGGTTTATATACCCAAATCATACCATATATTTCAGCTTTTTTTTAAAATTTAACATCCGTTCAATGTATTACCATATCCAAACCACTTTCTCTATTTTAGTTCGGTTCGGTTTAATTGGTTCGTTTTTACTGGATTGAATAAGTCGATCCTCCTTACAGTACATCGCAGTCTTGATACGCATCACGTGGTTTTTTGAAAATTTGAGGTATTGGCCTCAGACCCCTTCTCACAATTAACCTTTCTTAGAATAAATGAAAATTCATATTTTCGCCACAACACTATTTACTTTACGTAACTAGCTGTCAGTTTGAAGTACGAAGTCCAAAATAGAGGTCACTATCTTACATATAGATATCTTGTAAAAAATCTATTTTTTTATGGGCCGGAGGTGTTTAGGCCCAATTAGCATCTATTTTTCATATAAATTTTCTGAAAACCCAAATGTTCTGATCCTTAATGCTGAAAATATCGATAGAGAGAGAGAGAGAGAGATAGGGAGAGAGATAGGGAGAGAGAGGGAGGGGCATCTGATTTAAATTTGGGACTTGTTACATCGACGAGGTTGGTTCACAAAATCTAATCTGGTTTTTCAAGGAAATATGGGTTTCTTATGTTCATAGCTTGTGTTTTGTTTTGTTTTTGACTTTTTGGATCTGGATTTATTGGGTTTGCATCAACTTTTTCTTAAAAGACTGAATTGTACTTTGCCAAGTAGTTTGGTCTCGAACTATAGGTTTTGGATATTTGACAAACGAAACAAATATGTACGAATAAAAAAAATGAAACAATTTGAAAAGGAAAGATGTGATTTTAGTTTCATAAGAAAGTAAAGTTACCTGTAATTATATTATTATTTTTAAAAGAGAAAACTTTCAGAAGAAAGGAAGATAGGATTTCTAGATTTTTTTTTTTTTTGGAAATCTATGTATCAAAAAGGTAAAACCCAACTACAACCATTCATCACTTCCCTCTGAGTCTCTGACAGTGACGCACTTTGGCTAGAAATTGATATAGAAATAGATTTTGTGCAGTTATTACTTTAATAACTTTCTGGTAAAAATATATATTTTGAATTTTACAAATTGTCAGTAATTATTTTTATCCAACTTTTAGTTGATTTGACAGTATTTCTTTTAGTTACTTTTTGGGATTTACATTATATTAATTTGTGGTAACAATAAGGATAGGAAAATATAGAAACTAGAAACTTTATTTATCCAAGTTTCCTATTATTTTAGTGTGTTCCATTTTTTTTTTCTTTTTACCGTCATCCATACTTATATATATGTATGTTAAGGTTATAAACCATGCGTGCATCTTAACTCTCTGGTGACAATCAGGTCACACGATGATGTCCTTAAAGCTACCATATGATTTGGAAGAGGAAATTCTATCAAGAGTTCCATGGAAATTTCTTGCAAAGTTGAGATGTGTATGTAAGCTTTGGAATAGTCTTATTTTGGAAGAGAGACTCAACAAGAAGAACTTGTCGTTTCACATGCACAGCTATAGCGGTGAGCATCGGTTTATACTCAAAGACAGTGGTCCTACGATTTCTGCCGTGGGCATTGAGGAGCAGAAAAACGTGGTCGATCCTCCGTCCTTGATCGTCCAAGACTTTACCCTTATAAAAGCTCAACCATGTAATCCAATTAGGGTGTACAAGACTGTTCATTGCGACGGTTTGTTGTTGTGTGTCATGGACAACCAGCTTTTGGTTAGGAACCCGTTACTGAAGGAAACAACCTGGATCAAATGCGGTAGTGATTTTCACGAACTAGATGATGCTTACAGCCTTGGATACCTCAGCCACTGTGATTACAGGATCTTAAGGTTTCGTTGTGCTAGTAATTCCAGAAATAGACCTTCAAGGGTCGAGGTCTGTGAAGTTGCATCCAAGACATGGAAGGTTATAGATAACATCAGTTTTGATTGGTTCCTTAGTGTGCCGTTGTCGATCCTCTCTCTGAGAGGAACTCCTTATTGTATAAGTCTTCGAGAAGATCATAGAGCTTTTGTACAAAGCTATGATTTTTACAAAGAAAGGTTTCAGCCCATAGATGACTTGCCATTCAGCTATGATGAGATGAATCCTATTGCACTAGAGATTTATAAAGGAGATAGGCTTTCGGTGTTGGAGCAATGTCACAAAATAAGGAAGATATGCATATGGGTGAAGCATTGGCTCATGCTTACTTCTTGGACCAAATTGGTGGTCGTGGACATACCAGAGTTTCCGCTTATATATCCACGTCTTACCCTCCTTTCTACAAATTATTATTTCGTCAAAAACAATAGGCTTGTTATAACTTGTAATGATACTGACATGAAGGGTCTATCTATTATCAGAGTCATCAACGACAAGGAATTCCAAGTAATTAAAGCTAATGAAGGGGAATGTCGTTTCTCTTTTTTATGCAGCTACGTTCCTAGCTTAGCTAGGGTTCCAGGGTTTTCGAAGCAAGACACAAGTCGGATTCGCTGGAGAAAACGTAGATTCAACTAGTTTGGGTATACATATATTTGTTGTTTCGTGTGATGACTCTTTTTGCTTGGGATATTGAACTATGCACCTATCCTTTCTTGTCATTTGAAAGTGTCAAAAACAAACCAAAAAGTGTCAATTTATTGTTACGTGGAATATGTGATTTTGTTAACTTTACCTAATCTATTTTTTTCCCTAGAAACAAAATATTGGCTTACTAACCTTGATGCTTACACAATCTATTTCTTAAAATTAAAATTATTCTTTTTCCTTCATATTTTTCAAGTGCGCTACTTAATTTATGCTTCTCATATTTTAGAAGTAACAAATAGTGAACGGTCTCACACTGGTTTGGGTGCTAATTTTGAAAACCTGTTACAAACTTATAATTTTCAGGTACATTTTGGGGTCGGGTTGGTTTGGGTATATTGGACCCTAAAAGAATATGAAGTATTCCAATTGGACTTGAAGACTCGAAAAATACCTGAAACCCCAAAAAATATGATTTTTTGCAAAATTGACCTAGAACTCAAAGTCAAACATAAAACTAACCTCTTTTTTTTTTGGAAATTAGTTTTTTTCTATTCAACCCACGAGTTCATATAATTCACGAAAATGCCATCAATTTTTTTTTCTTTCGAAAATGACATTTTTACTCCAACCACCATGAACAACCAATTTGAAGCTATTAATGCTCCCAAAATCGATTTACCCTTCTTATTTCTCTATTCTTATGAACTAAACACAACATCTCTCCCACTTTCTCTCCACATTCAGCTAAAAAACCCAAGATTTTGATTCTACATTTTTTATGGTTCATAGAGTCATAGAAGCTAACGATTCTGGGTGGGTCACTTTCGTTTGAGATTCTGTGTGCTTGGAGAAGCCTTATGTGTGCTGAGGAAGTTATCTCACCAATTTAAAGTATGAAATCGAGTTTTTTTCAGATCTGTTCGTCTAGAACACTTACCTGGTAAAACCTCGTAAATCCGAGAATTTTATTCCTAGATTCTGGTCAAACCTCGTAAATCCTGGACGACTTACATGTAAGTCGTCGGACGGACGACTGAATTGTAAGTCGTCTATATATAATTAAATATTGAAGTTTTATTTTTCAATTGCAAAACTAATCTATGACGACTTAATTGTAAGTCGTCGAGTTTTAATAAGTTATTGATATTTCAATTTTTCACGAGACGACTGAAATGTAAGTCAAACTTCTGAAATAATTCAGTCAAATGCAATACTAACCTATGACGACTGAAATTTAAGCCGTCTAGCTTTTTGGAGTTTTTTTTAACCAAACAAAAGTAGAAGACTTATTTTTCAGTCGTCTTAGATAACAGATTTCATTGTTAATTGCAAAAATAACATCTGCGTTGACCCGACGACTTATATTTTAGTCGTCTGGAAGACATTGATTGAAGTAGTCCGCGTCGATCTTTAATAAACTTTCGTTTTCTTTGTTCTATGTTTGCTAATGTGTTTTATTTTGACTTTTTCAGATGATGCGTCAGTTACATGCAGTGTATGGAGAATGGTTATTGAAATATGGATGTTGGAATTTTGTGGTTGATCATTTCAAAGGAGCGAGAATGTTATTTTTGAGTGAAGGTTCGACACATGTTGATCTTGTTGCAATGGCTCAAGAAGATTATAACCTGGACATGAACACAGAGTCTGTAGAGTTAACTTACTCATTACAACAAAGTTTTTGTAAAATTTTAATTGCAAAAATGACCTAAATGGACGACTTCTCTGGAAGTCTACTTGACGACCTCCGTGGATGTCGTCTACGTCAATGTTTAATAAACTTGCATTTTCTCTAAAACTATAAAGACTTTTTAACATTTTCTTGTTAATTCATGTTTATTAATGAATATTTGGGCTACTGAATGAAATTTCTAACATAATTGGTGATATTTATGAGGTTACCAACATTCACGTTAATTAAAGTTTCTAACTGATCCGAGAAGACTTCCGTGGAAGTCTTCTACGCTAGTTATTAAGTCTTCTACGCTAGTTTTTGAATAACTTGTATTTTTAAGAGTGATAAGTAACTTCAAGATATTTAAAACTCATATTTTCAAAATATGTTTTCTCCCTTAGTTTTACTAAATTTGACTAAGTTTTTCAACACAAACTTATAAAAAATATGATATGCTTTGACTAGTTACTATTGTTTGTTTCCATCTCTTAAGTATTATTGTTATACACACTAATGATGATTATTGTTATGAGTTGGAAGAAGAGTTAAAATGCTTCTTAAAATGTAGTATCAATATGAAGCTACCAACATTCTTGTTTATTAAGATGAGAAAAAAGGCCACTGGAGTTTATTATTGCGTATGAGAGATCCAAAGATAAGAAAAAAGCTATTGAAGTCTATTATTTCATTGATTTGTAAATGTGTAAACGCATTATTAGCACATGTATTACATCTTGGGAAACATTATTACTGATTTACAAAAAAATTCACAACTAAAAGAGTAGACATGCAAATCACAAATCAGACCACAAACAAAACTATTATAGATCATTCCTCTACAAAGACAAGCTTGGCCTCCACTTGATATTGAAGAAGACTTGGTCATAAGACTTCCAGGAAGTCCAGACGACTGAAATGAAAGTCGTCTGGAAGACTTCCTGGAAGTCGTCTAGTGCATTATATTTTAGACGACTAACAGGTAAGTCATCCCAGAAGTCTTCCAGATCTGAAATATCTGCATATCAAATCCAGATCTGAAAAACCTGCATATCCAAAAACGTTCAAACGGCTTAAAAACAGAGAAAATGAGTGGAAGATTAGATAAATATACCTTTATTGAACACACAAAAATACATATCTAAAATTAAAAGATCTATTTTTAAATGAGTGGAAGATGAGTACCATCTGATTAAAAACTTGCAAAAAAGATAGATTAGTAAGAAAGACATGAGACAAGACTGAAAAATTCATATAAAGTTTGGTGTTTTCAAGTCAAAGAGATTAGAGTGGGTTTGTAGAGTTTTAATTTGGGAAAAAAGTAAGAACTTTATACAACAAGAAGTTACCAAATGAAGAAAAATCAGACATAAAAACTTACCAAAACGCTCAGATCTATTATGAAAGGGAGACTTCGTCAGAAGACTTCCAGGAAGTCCAGACGACTGAAATGGAAGTCGTCTAGTGCATTATATTTTAGACGACTAACAGGTAAGTCATCCCAGAAGTCTTCCAGATCTGAAAAACTTGTATATCAAATCCAGATCTGAAAAACCTGCATATCCAAAAACGTTCAAATAGCTTAAAAACTGAAAAAATGAGTGGAAAATTAGATAAATCTACCTTCATAAAACACACAAAAATACATATCTATAATTAATAGATCTACCTTTAAATGAGTGGAAGATGAGTACCATATAATTAAAAACCTGCAAAAAAGATAGATTAATAAGAAAGACATGAGACAAAACTGAAAAATTCATATAAAGTTTGGTGTTTTCAAGTCAAAGAGATTAGAGTGGGTTTGGAGAGTTTTAGTTTGAGAAAAAAATAAGAACTTTATACAACAAGAAGTTAACAAATGAAAAAAAAAATCAGACATAAAACCTACCAAAACACTCAGATCTATTATGAAAGGGAGACTTCGTCAGAAGACTTCCATGAAGTCCAGACGACTTCCAGGAAGTCCAGACGACTGAAATGGAAGTCGTCTGGAAGACTTCCTGGAAGTCGTCTAGTGCATTATATTTTAGACAACTAACAGGTAAATCGTCCCAGAAGTCTTCCAGATCTGAAAAACCTGCATATCAAATCCAGATCTGAAAAACCTGCATATCCAAAAACGTTCAAATGGCTTAAAAATAGAGAAAATGAGTGGAAGATTAGATAAATCTACCTTTATAGAACACACAAAAATACATATCTAAAATTAATAGATCTACCTTTAAATGAGTGGAAGATGAGTACCATCTGATTAAAAACCTGCAAAAAAAGATAGATTAGTAAAAAAGACATGAGACAAAACTGAAAAATTCATATACAGTTTGGTGTTTTCAAGTCAAAGAGGTTAGAGAGAGGTTGAAGAATTTTAGAATGATGAACATTACTTTTTTGTTGCAGCCATTTGAGAGGAGGAGAGAGAAAGTGTAATTTTTTCTTTATAAAGGAGACAAAAAAATCCAATGATGTTAAATATTTTTGATTCAGACGACTTACTTGTAAGTCGTCCAGAAGACTTTAATATTTTTAGCGGAAAATTAAAATATTTTTAGCGGGAAACTAAAATAGAAGACTTCCCAGACTCGTTTAAATTATTTAAGTGGAAAAATAATTTTTAAAAAAAATTTAGGCGGAAATATTTAGACGATTTACATGTAAGTCGTCTGTTTTAATTTTTTCACTGGAAGTCGTCTAGAACCTAAACATAACACCTAAACTTAATTAACTAACTAAACACTTCATAAAATCAAATTAAACTTCAAAAGAGTTTAATATACACAAAAATAAACACGTATAGGTAAAAATTTAGTTTTTCAAAAAAATATTCAAGGTTTCCAAAATCTAACCCTAAGAATACATACAATACTACAACATATGTTGCCAAACCCTAGACCAAAGAATACCATGATTCACTACTTACACTCATCTAAGTTGAAAACAATTCAATTTTGTTATATTTTAATTTATATCACTTAAAACTGTTTATAATTACATGATTTTAATTTTTCGCTTATCAAAATATTTTTTAAAAATTTATAAATTATTTTTAAGATCAGCTACACCAGAAGACTTACTTTGAAGTCGTCCACACGACTTCCAACATCTCAGACGACTCAGATGACTTACTGAGGCTATATTCGTAAAAAAAGCTTCTATTTTTTTGTTTGATCACAAAGGATTGGGCTGTAATTTCACAAGCCTTTTAAGTTAGTTTTGCATTTGATTCAAGTTTTGGTATAGGTTTAGGGTTAAAATCAAGTTGTGGGTTAATTTTGGCGAATTCCCCAAAAAAATATTGGAAAACCAGAAAATATTTGACATATTTAAATACTTAGAAAATATCCAAAATTTTGACCCAAAATCTAACCCGAATACCTGAAAAGTACCCAAAATTTTACCTAAATACCCGAATTATATTTCTGAAAAATCTAAAATTTTACTCGAACCCAAAACTATAACCAAATACCCGAGCAAAAAACTTAAAAAATATCAGTAATACTAAAATTAAGCCGAAATCCCCAAAGATACCTAGTATATGCAATATTTTTTTTTTAAATTTTGAGTACCAGATCAGGTCTCAAGTAAGATCCGGACTACCTGCGAGTCTTGAACAAAATATTTAATAGGTTAATTTGCTTTACCCGAATGGGATCCGATAAAATGTCCAAGCCTACTCTACATCTATCCTGAGGTAGATTTAAGGAGCGAGTCCTACTAGTGATCATTTGTGCTCGATTGAATTGATATATGTGTATTCGATTGTAAGAATTTAGGACCCTACATCTATAGATTAACACAAAACCACAATGCAAATATAATAGACTTTTTAATAATCCAAAATACATATCTATATTATGAACATTTAGTGCTTTATATTCTTGTTTTAGTATTGGTGGGAGCTTTATTATTTACATTTTTAACCTATTTCCAATAAAACTTTATATAGTTAAATATTTATCCTCATAAATAGTCAGAAATAAAGCATTTGTTGAATAATAAGAACCAAAAATTATGTTCTAGCTTCTATAAAGTTGTTGTTGTTCAAAAAATAAAAGCTTCTATAAAGTTGTTACAATGTTATCTATAATAATAAAGGGGGGATTTTCTCTCACCTCCTGCAGCCACGTCCTTTTTTAGGGGTGGGCATATGTCGCCACGTGTCGGCGCTTAATTGGTTACGTTTTTTTGTTTTTTTTTTTCCCTTATTCGGTTTGGGCTCCGGCTAATGTGTTGTTTTTTTATTTGTTTTGTCGCGGCCCACCTTGAACTGATCGTGCCCAGGGTTTTCACGTCTCGTCTTTGTCTTTGTCTTCTACCTTCTCATCATCGACCGCGAGACGCAGAGATTCGAGCCTGTTGAGTATCCCTAACGCCTCCGATTTCAATAACTCTGCAACTTAACTCCACTGAGCGGTAGAGAAGGCGAGAGCCACCACTGGATCTCTCTCTCTCTCTCTCTCTCTCTCTCTCTCTCTCTCTCTCTCTCTCTCTCTCTCTCTCTCTCTCCCGTGCCGGATCTCTCTCTCTCTCTCTCTCTCTCTCTGTGAGTTTTGATTTCGATTTGTTTTTGTCTTGGTAAAGAAAGTTGGAGGAGGCAGAAAAGCTTGATGGAGGAGGACAGAGAAGAAGCTTCATGAGGTGGAGGAGGCTGGACGAACAGACAGCAGAAGAGGCGGGATGAAAAGGCGGAGGAGGAGGCTTGACGCTCAAGTTTGCCAGCGGTGGAGAGTTCAACAAGAAGATGGCGGCCTCTTGATTAGTTTTAGTGTTGTATTTTTTTTTTAATTTTGTTTAATGGTATAAACCAATTAAAAATTACAAACCGGTTCAAATATTTTGTAAACCTGTTTTAATATATACATTATATGTTTATCTATATTCTAGAGTGATGAGAGGACGAGATCTTTGTAGATGCAGTTTTGAGTGATGAGGTCTGACACGGAGGCCAAGCCGTGGACGTTAATGGCAGCATAGAAGTTGGAGACACCTTCAGAGTTCAGACACAGATCTGGGAGCTGTTCGGGACGCAATGTCGATGGCTGTCTCCCACTACACAGCTGATTTTGCAGACGGACTACAAGATGTGAACAATTGCCACCGAGTGACGGTTGTTGGTTTCAAACTATTGCCAGAAAGGTGAGTGAGAAGTTTCATCTCATTCGTTACATATATTCTACAAATATATCTTTTTATTCCTCCACTGCAAGGTATACCTTTTTATTCATCCAAGTATGCATCTTTATGGAGTTTTGTAGCTTGTGATTAAGTGTTTAGTGTAGCCAATCTTAAAGCTTCATTCGTGGAGGAGTTTAAGTCTGGAGTTTAAGTCTGAACGTTCTTTAAGATTTGAATAGTTTTCATTTTTGAAGGATTTGGTAAAGATCCCAACATTTTAACGTTAACATGTGTGGATTCACAGGTTTATTCTTTGGACTGGACACCTGAGATGAACCAGATTGTCAGTGCATCTCAACAAGACACACTCAGTTAGAAGAGAAAAGTGATGGAAAAGGGAAAGACACAACCAAAGGGCCAATTGATAAAGTGCTGAAAATGCAATCGTTTAGATCTTGAAAAGGTCAGACTTGTTATGAAAGTCATACAGAGACAGCGCCGAATATGTTGAAAATATAAAGGATGTGGGGTTCGCTGCACTATTTGCACAGTAAATTTCTTTTCTATATATATGATCGATTTCGATCATTTGTAAGATCATCATTCACTCTTCTCTCTAATAATAATCTTTCTATCAGTATTAAAAATTCCACGGGTATAAAATTTTGCCCTTATTTAAATTCCTGCGATACAATAAAATTCCAGTTCTATTTATAACAAGACTTTAATAATATGATTAGTTAAATTCTATTTTTATATACTAATATATATCTAAATGGGTATATCACTCTGCCCACCTGCACCAAACCAAACTCACACGCTCACAGGTTTATATATACTATTTATGTATAATTTAGATACTGAAAATGTGGGAGATTGGCACATTTCTCCATTAGAGTTACTCCACAGTGGTCCTTTGCTTGATTTTGATCTTCTTCCAGGATGTTGTTCTTCAATGGCTGCCTTGAGTTTACCGTCTCTACCAAATGTCCTTATCTCAGACACTTGTGGAGAAGCTTATGGTCTCTGTGAGTAACCAACTTGAACCGTAGATCTACATAGATAGTTCGTTGTTTGTCTCATATAGTTTTGTTCATCAATTTTCAGGTCAAAGCTGCAGAGCCTTTTCCTTCAATCGTCGCAGCATCTAAAACTATTGCAGTGGTTTCATCTGGATTGTGTGGAGATCACGGAGATGCCATACATTTGACAACAATAATGCTACCGATATCAATGAACATAAATTTTTCTCCAACTCTCTCTTTTTCATGTTACCACCACTCCATTATAAGAAGCTATCTAGAGATTTTGTTTCTGTCACCAGCTATCTAGAGATTTCATACTTCATAATAACTTTAAAAATTGAAAAATAATCTACATTTTCATCTTTTTAGTATATAGATCAAATCTATTAACGACACATTTAATAATTGATGAAATATTTCTAATTATTTTCAATTGAACCAAGTTCTTTTCAACAAACTTTCTTTGAACATATAATAATATAGTAAATACGTAAATATAATTCAAAAATATATAGAATTCTGAAAAAAAAAATAAGAGTAAGAGATGTAAAGTTTTTTTTTGAACACGAGATTAAAAGGTACTTCCTACATTAGAAAAAAACAATAGTTTGTTCCCCAAAAGTATACATAAATTAACAAGAAATTAAAAAAAACACAACTAATGACTAATATATAAGCAGAACAGAAATCTAATTAGAAATTCTGGAAAATGAAAAAAAATAGAAAATATACAAATGAAACGATAAAACATATAGTGAAAGTGCACAATATAGCTTGAATTTTTAAAATTTGTCAACGATTAATAATTGTGAAAATACATCATATCATTTTCATATATAAATTTCAAGCATACATAGAGAAAATCAAAAAGATTTAAAAGGGAAATCCATTTATGATATTGTTTTTAACGTTTATCAAACCAAAGACAGCAAAAATGAAAAATAGTGAATCTTACATAACTTTTTTTTTCTATTTTTAGTCACCAAACTGAAGTTTATAGAAATTAATAAGAAAAAATGATGGATAAACAAAATTTAAAATAAAAAGAAACACTTAAAAAAATAAAAATTCCCAACATGTAAAGGATAAAAAAATTAAAATTATTCGAACTAAATAATATAATAAAAATTCACAATATAACCTAAAATATATAACTTCCAATAATACATAGGAAAAACTCATAAAATCAAATATTATTTATGATAATGCTTTCCACGTTAAATCTAACCAAACGGGGCCAGAGTTTAAAAGGAAAGTAGTGGATCTTTTGGAATTTTCTGTTTCTTATGGTGGCAACATTTAAGATAATGGAAATTAAAAACAAACTCTTGGAAGACCGCAATCAAGAATTTGTATATAATCAAAACCAAGAGTTAAAACATAGTAGGAAAAATAAGCAAGAAAAAAATCAAACAATAAACTTGTGCTAAGTGCATAAAAACTGTAGAACAATTGCAAAAGAAATGTGTGATACCAAGCACAATTTTAAGGCTATTACATCCTATCAAATACTAAAAACACATCCAGCTTCCTTACTGAATGAATAAAGAAAACAACGTGTTAAATCAAAACTCTGATAATACTAACATCTTCAGAAACAAACACGATAAAATTTACATGAAGATAAAAGTATAAACGTATTTTAGATAAGTCAAATGAAAATGGTTTAAGCAAAAATACACACTACTCTATTTTTACTTGAATATATAGGAAATAATCAATCACATATGAGGTTGTGTTTCTGGTAATCAAATAAACACAATACTAATGAATTGCGATAATTACAAATGAAACAATATAAGGATATCTATATGATAGAAAATCAAACGTTCCTTACGCGATGTCCCTATTATGAAGAACAAGACAAAGGGAATTAATAGGATCTTTATAATGCCACCAAGAAGTTGCAAGTTCAATGATCTTGAAAGTAGATGCAGTGATTGTTTATATTACAAGCAAATAGATAAATTCTTGGAGACAGTTAACCCTTTATAAGAACAGCCTCCATTTATGGATCCATTTCCGTTCTTCTCAATTTTCTATTCCAATGGTTTCAATTTTTAATAGTTTTGCTTTGTTGATCCCATTACAGACGGTGTTTGAGTTTCCATTACTTTTTATAAGAAATGCAACATCAATTTGTTAATTATGAACTCTATGATTCTATGAACAAATCAATTTGATTGGAATGCTAAAAAATAAGATTATAAACAAACAAAAAAGTAAATGACAACAAAAATTAAAATACGTATTTCAAACAGTGATCGTCTAAAAATACATTTCTTTTTTAATAACACCTACTTATTTTACGTTACACTTCCGTTATTTAACTCATCTTTTCAATAACATATTCAGCATACAGATAAACTGTTACTAAATGCAATCATCTAAACTCAATTTCATCATACAAACGATAATCATGCCAACCACATACTCAGCTTTGAGAGTCCAAAATATAACAAACCACAACTAGCCAGTCAATCATGGCTTAAAAACATACAACTAGAATACACGTAAACCGCATCTAACCTATATAATATGTTATACGTAGCAACCTATTAATATAAACACAAACAACGAAATCAAACATAATTAGTTTTCGTATACACAATCCTTCTACACCCTAACATTCTTAAAAACCATAAACGTTGTTATACACTTCTCTTGAAAATGCTAATATGAAATACACATAATGAATATATACAATAATATAATTATATATATGACACGAAAAGCATATCCCGCGATAAGCATAAGATCATTTTCTTTCGACGTATTTTCATTTTCATTTCTGTGAACATACTTCTTTTACTAAGACCATAAATGAATTGTAAATTCACGTAAGAACAAAACATACGAACCCGGCGCGTAGCGCCGGAATACCACTAGTTTAACTAATATACTCAGGCACTGTTGGTATCATAACACTATTTACCTTGCGTAACTGACTGCCGGTTTGAAGTACGAAGTCCAAAATATACGTTGCAATATCTGTACGAGTCCAAAATACGTCACTATTTCACCTAGGCTGTAACAAATTCAACTTTTTGATGGGCCGGGAGCGTTGGGCCCAATAAGCATTTATTTTTCACGAAAATTTTCCGAAAACCCTAATGTTCTGATCCTCAATGCTGAAAATAACGATAGAAGAAAGAGAGAGAGGGGCATCTGATCTGATTTGGGGGCTTGCCACATCGACGAGGTTTGTTCAAAAATCTGTTTTTTTTTTCTAATAAATGTTGGGTCCCTCCTAGATGGAGAGAACCAAGTGGGCAGACATAATAATAATTCTCATGACCCTTTGCACTGTAGACTCACAATAATAGAGTTTAGAGAGAGAGACAAAAGAGAGAAAGGAGAAAAAGAGAGAGAAGGAGAAAACTCTTAAGGTGATTTCAAGACTGGATTTGGATCAGGGTCAAACGGATCCTTATCGGGCGGATATTTTGTGGGAAGCTTCTTCAGTCAGTGGGTTAGAGGTTCACCGAAGGGATTTGGATTTCAACGGTTGGATCTTCTGTTGTCTGGGTTTTCTTGAAGCTGGTCGCCATAGTTCTTCAGCAGAGCAGTCTTGGGTGTTTGGTAAATCCAACGGTGAGATCTTCTCTTATTGAGCTGAAATTTGGCAGAGGTATTGTCGACTTGTTTATCTTGGATTTGTACGGTTGGATTAGTTTCTGGAAGCCGGAATCTTTGTGAACTGAGGTCGTTTGGTTGCTGCCGGTTTTGAAGCTTTATGTTGCTCTCTTGTTGTTGTTGTTTGTGTTGGAGATAGCTTTTTGTAGCTAGATTCTGTGTTCTGTTCAGGCTGTTGAACAGGGAGGAAGTGGTTGTACTCATACCATTTATATAGTGGATTTTCGAGTGGACTACGGTCCCGTGGGTTTTTCTTCTCACATCGAGGAGGTTTTCCACGTAAAAATTGTGTGTCTCATTTAGTTATCGCAACTTTGATATCTTGCCATCGTAGAAGTATTTTCCTCACAGGTTCGCACAAGGTCAGGGGAACACGACCATTAGTATTTCCGCTGCGCCGTGTGACTTTCCCCAACAGAGTGGTATCAGAGCTTCTGGTTTTAGAGCTTTGGTTTTTGATAATTTTGGGTTGTTATTTGCTTGTGTGAAAGATGGAAAATATGAGCAGGATGATAAGCTTGAATGGTGCTAACTATCATCTATGGAAGGGCAAGATGGAGGATTTGCTCTTTGTTAAAGAATTCCATGTTCCAGTCTTCGAGGAGCAGAAACCTGAGAAGAAGACGGATGAAGAGTGGAAGGTGCAGCATCGCCAAGTGTGTGGGTTGATAAGGCAGTGGGTAGATGATAATGTGTTGCATCATATTGAGACTGAGACGGATGCTCATTCTTTGTGGAAGAAGCTGGAGCAGTTATATGCTAGGAAGACTGGAAACAACAAGATGTACATGATCAAGAAGTTGATTGAGCTGAGGTATCAGGAGGGGACTCCGATGACAGATCACTTGAATGCGTTTCAGGGATTGCTCAACAAGTTGTCTGATAGGGGCATCAAGTTTGATGATGAGATTCACGGTCTGTGGCTTCTCGGTACTTTACCGGACTCTTGGGAGGTTTTCAGGATGTCTCTCTGTAACTCTGCGTCGGAAGGTGTTATTTCGATGGATTCAGTGAGGAACAGTGTTCTTAATGAGGAAGCAAGAAGGCAGTCGAATGCTAGCAGTTCGCGTTCAGATGTCTTTGTTACTGAGTCAAGGGGGAGAAGTACAAGTAGAGATCCCAAGAGAGACAAGAACAGGAGCAGGAGAAAGTCTAATAGATTTGCTAATATGGAGTGCTACTTCTGTCATAAGAAAGGGCACATGAAGAAGGATTGCTGGAAGTTGAAAAACAAGCAGCAAGGAAATCAAGAAGAAAAAGTGGATCGGGTGACTGTTACCGAAGATCAGTTTCTCACTCTTCTTGAGGGTGATGCCATTAATGTCGCATGCCAGGACACCAGTTGGGTGATTGATAGTGGAGCTACTACTCATGCTACATCACATCGGGATTTGTTTTCTACCTACACTACGGGTAATTATGGTTCCGTGAAGATGGGGAATGATGCGATGGCTCAGGTTGCTGGCATTGGGGATGTTTGCTTGGAGACTAGTCTTGGTACTAGGCTGGTGCTTAATGATGTTAAGCATGTTCCTGATATTAGGATGAATCTGATATCGACGGGAAGACTTGATGATGAGGGTTATTTCAGTTTGCACGGTGGTGGTAAATGGAAGCTCTCTCGCGGTTCTTTGATTGTGGCTCGAGGTGAGAAATCTTCATCTTTCTATTGGATGCAGGCTAAGGTCTCCAAAGATATTGTTAATGCGGTGGAGAATGATAATGCCATGGAGTTATGGCATAAGAGACTCGGTCACATGAGTGAGAAGAGAATGGCTGTGTTGTCTAAGAATGAGGTGATTCCAGGAATCTCTGGTTTGCACCTACAAAAGTGTTCGCATTGCTTTGCGGGAAAACAACACAGGGTATCTTTCAAGTCTTCCGCACCTTCTAGGAAACCCGAGGTACTGGATTTGGTACACTCAGATGTGTGTGGTCCAATGAAGACAAGATCTCTTGGTGGCGCATCATATTATGTGACTTTTATTGATGATCATTCAAGGAAGTCGTGGGTATTTCCTATGAGGACGAAGGATCAGGTGCTGGGATATTTCAAGCACTTTGTGGCATTGGTTGAGAGACAAACGGGGAAGAAGCTGAAGTGTATCCGCAGTGATAATGGTGGAGAGTATCTTGGACCATTTGATGCTTATTGCAAAGAGCATGGAATAAGGCATCAGTTCACGCCACCTCATACTCCACAGTTGAATGGGTTGGCTGAAAGGATGAATCGGACGATTGTCGAGAGGATGAGATGTTTGATCTCACAGTCAGGCTTATCGATGACTTTCTGGGCAGAAGCTTTGAACACGGTGGTTCATGTGCTGAATTTGTCACCAAGTGCTCCATTGGATGGTGATGTTCCAGAGAGGGTTTGGACTGGTAAGGATGTTTCTTACAGTCACTTGAGGGTCTTTGGGTGTAAAGCATTTGTTCATATTCCCAAGGTTGATAGATCGAAGCTTGAGATGAAGTCGCGGCAGTGTGTGTTCATCGGTTATGGTCATGATGAGTTTGGGTACAGATTTTATGATCCCGTTGAGAGGAAGCTCGTAAGGAGCAGAGATGTTGTGTTTATGGAAGATCAAACAATTAAGGACATTGACAAGTCCAAAAAGCCAACTCAGATTTTTGAGGGTTTGATCGATACAGAGGCTACTCCTTCTACATCGGTTCACGGTGAGGTTGAGGTTGAGGTTCAGGATAATGCACCCAGTGCAGATGCTCCCGCACATGAAGATGGTAGTGGTGATCATGGTGACGATCATGGTGAGACACCAGCTGCTGAGAACCAACCTACTATTGTTAGAAGATCCGAGAGAGGTCTTAAACCGTCGACAAGGTATGATCCTAGTGAGTATGTATTACTTACTGATGGGGGAGAGCCTGAAAGCTATGATGAAGCTTTGGAGGATGAACACAAGGATAAGTGGTTTGGAGCCATGGATGAGGAGATGGATTCTTTTGAGGAGAACCATACTTTTGAGTTGGTGGAATTGCCTAAGGGCAAGAAGGCTCTGCTTAATAAGTGGGTGTACAGAATTAAGCATGAGGATGATAATTTGCCACCTCGACACAAGGCTAGATTGGTTGTGAAAGGCTACAGCCAAAAGAAGGGAATTGATTATGATGAAATCTTTTCTCCTGTTGTGAAGATGTCATCCATTCGGGTTGTACTTGGACTGGCAGCGAGCCTTGATCTAGAGGTTGAGCAAATGGACGTGAAGACTGCTTTCCTCATGGTAATTTGGAGGAAGAGATCTACATGGAACAACCGGAAGGCTATGTGCAAAAGGACAAAGAAAATTTGGTTTGCCGCTTAAAGAAAAGCCTTTATGGATTGAAGCAAGCACCAAGGCAGTGGTACATGAAGTTCAAGTCTGTTATGGGGGAGCATGATTATGCAGAGACTGATTCAGACCATTGTGTATTTGTGAAGGTGTTCGATCGGTGAGGATGATTTTATCATCTTGTTACTGTATGTCGATGATATGTTGATTGTGGGCAGGAACATGGACAGAATTAAGGAGTTGAAAGAGCAGCTTAGTGAGTCATTTGCCATGAAAGATATGGGTCCAGCGAAACAGATTCTTGGTATGAGAATTATTCGGGATAGAGGTGAGAAGCTGATTCACTTATCTCAGGAGAAGTACATTGAAAAAGTACTTAAGCGGTTTCACATGGACAAGTCTAAAGTGTTGAGTACTCCTCTTGCTCCACACTTAAGACTGAGCAGTCAAGAAAGTCCGAAGACATATGCGGAGAAGGAAGATATGGCGAAGGTTCCGTATGCTTCTGCAGTGGGTAGTTTGATGTATGCCATGGTCTGTACAAGACCGGATTTAGCCTACGCCGTTGGAGTTATCAGCAGGTTTCTCTCCAATCCGGGAAGAGAACATTGGAATGCTGTGAAGTGGATTTTGAGATATCTCAGAGGGACTTCTAATTTGAAGATTACATTTAGAGGTAAGAAGTCATTGCTTGTCAGTTACACTGATTGTGACATGTCGGGAGATGCTGATTCTAGCAAATCTACATCGGGTTACTTGGTAACATTTGCGGGTGGAGCTGTGGCATGGCAGTCAAGGTTGCAAAAGTGTGTTGCACTATCTACCACTGAGGCAGAGTTCATTGCTGCAGTTGAAGCTTGTAAAGAGCTTTTGTGGATGAAGAACTTCTGTGAAGAGATCGGTTTCAAGCAAGAAAAGTATGTGTTGCTTTGTGATAGTCAAAGCGCTATTTGTCTCGGGAAGAATTCTACATTTCATTCGAAGTCAAAACACATTCAGAGGAGGTATCATTGGATACGTGATGTGGTTGCTTCTAAGGAAATGGAACTTGAGAAAGTTCATACGGATGATAATGGAGCTGATATGATGACGAAGTCATTACCGAGGGGGAAGCTTGAGGTATGCCGAGAGATAGCCGGAATGGCTGTTTCTTCCATCTAGTCGGAGGGGGAGTTTGTTGGGTCCCTCCTAGATGGAGAGAAGAACCAAGTGGGCATGAGACATAATAATAATTCTCATGACCCTTTGCACTGTAGACTCACAATAATAGAGTTTAGAGAGAGAGACAAAAGAGAGAAAGGAGAAAAAGAGAGAGAAGGAGAAAACTCGTAAGGTGATTTCAAGACTGGATTTGGAGGGTCAAACGGATCCTTATCGGGCTGATATTTTGTGAGAAGCTTCTTCAGTCAGTGGGTTAGAGGTTCACCGAAGGGATTTGGATTTCAACGGTTGGATCTTCTGTTGTCTGGGTTTTCTTGAAGCTGGTCGCCATAGTTCTTCAGCAGAGCAGTCTTGGGTGTTTGGTAAATCCAACGGTGAGATCTTCTCTTATTGAGCTGAAATTTGGCAGAGGTATTGTCGACTTGTTTATCTTGGATTTGTACGGTTGGATTAGTTTCTGGAAGCCGGAATCTTTGTGAGCTGAGGTCGTTTGTTTGCTGCCGGTTTTGAAGCTTTGTGTTGCTCTCTTGTTGTTGTTGTTTGTGTTGGAGATAGCTCTTTGTAGCTAGATTCTCTGTTCTGTTCAGGCTGTTGAACAGGGAGGACGTGGTTGTACTCATACCATTTATATAGTGGATTTTTGAGTGGACTACGGTCCCGTGGTTTTTCCTTCTCACATCGAGGAGGTTTTCCACGTAAAAATTGTGTGTCTCATTTAGTTATCGCAACTTTGATATCTTGCCATCGTCGAAGTATTTTCCTCACAGGTTCGCACAAGGTGAGGGGAACACGACCATTAGTATTTCCGCTGCGCCGTGTGACTTTCCCCAACAATAAAAAGGGGTTTCTTATGTTTGCAGCTTGTTTTTAGTTTAGTTTTTAACCTTTTGGATCTGGGTTTATTTGGTTTGCATCAACTTTAAGTTTCTTAAAGACTTTGAATTGTACTTTGCCTAGTAGTTTGGTCTCTAAGTACAAGTTTTGGATCTTTGACATGCGAAACAAATATGTACGAAGAAATTTTGAAACAATTTGAAAAAGAGATATGAATTAAGTTTCATAAGAAATTAAAGTTACCTGTAAAGTATGTTATTATTATTTTTTTCAGAAAACTTTCGGAATTAAGGAAAATATAATTTCTAAGTTTAAAAAAAATTGGAAATCTATTTACCAAAAAGGTAAAATTCTGACAGTGACGCACTTTGGTAAAAGTAGATATTGTGACGTGCAGTTATAAAAAAGATATTTTGAATTTGCAAATTGTCAGTAATTATATTTATCCAATTTTCTAGTTTTTTGTTGTTTCCAGTTACACATTCTCAGGAACTCGTTTTTGGTTTAGCTACTTTTTGAGATTTACATTATGGTATTATTATCTCTAAAGTTATAGTATTACTTTCGTTGGTAAAAAAAAAACATTATAGTAAACATTATCTCTAAGGCAGGAGGCTTTTGTAGTAAACTATCACTTAAATATTGAAACATGCACGGTTATAAAACATTATAGTATACGTCGCAATATCTGTACGAGTCCAAAATACGTCACTATCCAGAGTTCCATGGAAATCTCTTGCAAAGTTGAGATGTGTATGTAAGCTTTGGAATAGTCTTATTTTGGAAGAGAGACTCAACAAGAAGAATTGTCGTTTCACATGCACATCTATAGCGGTGAACATCGTTTTATACTATTAGACACTGGTCCTAAGATATCGGCCGTGGGCATCGAGGAGCAGCAAAACAACGTGGATGATCCTCCGTCTTTGATCGTCCAAGACTTTACCCTTACAAAAGTCCGACCATGCAAGACAAAGCTATGATTTTTACAAAGAAAGGTTTCAGCCCACAGATGACTTGCCATTCAGCTATGAGAGATGAATCCTATTGCACTAGAGATTTATAAAGGAGATAGGCTTTCGGTGTTGGAGCAATGTCACAAAACAAGGAAGATATGCATATGGGTGAAGCATTGGCTCATGCTTACTTCTTGGACCAAATTGGTGGTCGTGGACATACCAGGTTTCTGCTTCTATATCCCGTCTTACCCTCCTTTCCTACAAATTACTTATTTCGACAAAAACAATAGGCTTGTTATAACTTTTAAGAGAAACTTTCATGAAGGGAAAATAGGATTTCTAGATTTTTCTTTTCGGAAATCTATGTATCAAAAAGGTAAAATCCAACTACAACCATTCATCACTCCCCTCTGAGTCTCTGACAGTGACGCACTTTGGCTAGAAATTGATATAGAAATAGATATTGTGCAGTTATTACTTTAATAACTTTCTGGTAAAAATATATATTTTGTTATAAATCATATTGTGGATGTCCATAACCGGCCCAGTTCATAACCGGCCCAATGCTAGAGAGAGAGAGAGAGAATCGACATCTTGCATTTTCCTTATTAGATTATGATTTGTACTCTTTTCATATTTGTATTTCCATATTATAGTTTTTCCATTATTCTATAACGGTGTAATTCCATATATATAAATGACTTCTTATTTTTATGAATAATACAGAAACACAACTTCTATTCTCTTGTTTTACAACACGTTATCAGCACGATAGAATCTAAATCTCTAAGCTAAAATAAACTGCCTAAAACCCTAACCCTAATCGGCGAACATCCTTACCGGCGAACCATCCTAATCCCGATCGCGAAACCTTACATCCCGATTCTTGTTTGCAATCTGTTCCTGATCAGCTTCAGCTTAAGGCGTTCCTGATCCTAGCTCAGACGATCTCGGCTTGTCCAACCTCAGCTCGCAAACAAGACAATCTCAGACAGCTCGCGGACAGCTCGCGGACAGCTCGCGGACAGCTCGCGACCCGATCAGCACGTTGGACAGCTCGCGTTCCCGATCTCAGCAATCTGACAGCTCGCGACAACATCAGCTCGCGTTCCGATCAGTTCCAGCTCGCGGTTCATCTCTTTGGTGGTCCATTCAACCCTACTTGAGGTTAAGGTAATTCGAAACCTTAAAGAGAACCCATAATCGAATTTGATTGTTTGATAAGAATCGAAACCATAAAAACTACAAACCCTAATAGTATGATCTAATGTTGAAATCAAAACCATAGGGTAATAGATCAAAACCCCAATGAGTAAATCGAAGCTCATAATCATAAATTCGATACCCCAAACCCTAATCGAGATTGATTGTTTGATCAATTAAAATCGAAACCTTAATAGTTTTGAATCTCAAAACCCCAATGATCTTAAGATCAAAATCGAAACTCTAATATCCATGATCCTAGCCGCATACATGCTTATTGCATGAATGCATGAAATCGATTTTATTTAAAACCCTAATACTAAAACACATTCGATTTTATAAACCCTAATTCGAAATCAAATTGATTGATTGAATGTATTAAAATCGAAACCCTAATCTAATGCTTTGAATCGAAATTGATTGTCTGAATGATTGTATGTTTGGATATAGTATGCTCGCCTTGATTAATTAAAACCGTATTGAATATGATCACATAGAAATGGATTGCTAGGATTGATAATCTCATTCTTGAATTTGGTTGTTTGAATTGATTAAACGATTGAATGATTTTCAAATTGAAGTTGTATTGATTGTTTGATCGAAACCCTAATGTCTTGAAATTAAAGTCGAATACTATCTTGTTTGATTGATTAAAACTGAATGCTTGAATTGAAATAGAAATCGCTTGCTAGGTTAAATGATTTATGCATTCTCGTCTTGATAATGATCCGGCTAGTATTGATAGTTTTCGTACATTCTCGAATGAACCCTAATTGTTGCATTGCTCGACTGTTTGATTGCAATTACACATTGAACTCTTAGAAAACCGTTTGCTAAGATTGAAAACGAATAACCATTGTATTGATTGCATTGAAACCGTTTGCTAAGATTGTAGCCATGCGGCTTGTTTGCATGATGCATGCATAATAGTACGAACTGATTGCATATAGAATCTGAATGCTAAGATTGAACATGTATGCATCATATACGAATGACCTATTTGCATCAT
This sequence comes from Brassica napus, assembly GCF_020379485.1. Taxonomy (NCBI): domain Eukaryota; kingdom Viridiplantae; phylum Streptophyta; class Magnoliopsida; order Brassicales; family Brassicaceae; genus Brassica; species Brassica napus. The sequence continues at coordinate 22,458 of NW_026014671.1, forward strand.
ACCTAGAATCCGGATTACTTGAGCATATTGATTGCATTCGCTTGAACACTTTTAAATCTAAATTATGAAACATATGATTTCAGATGTCGAAAATCAACAACTTGGATTTTGCTGCCCTAAGTATCTCTGGAGATAATTACTTGCAATGGGCACTTGATGCTAAGATCATCTTAAAATCCAAGGGACTTGGTGAATGTATCACCGAGGGCAATAATGCAAGTGAGAAAGATAGATACAGAGCGATATTAATTATACGCCATCATCTTATTGAGAGTCTCAAAGATCAGTATTTGACTATTGAGAATCCTTTAGACCTTTGGACATAGTTGAAAACGAGATATGATCACCAGAGAACGGTGTTATTACCAAAGGCTATGTATGATTGGAGGAATCTTAGAATCCAGGAATTCAAGTCCGTAGACGAGTATAACTCGGCCCTGTTTAAAATAGTTTCAAAATTGAAATTGTGTGGTGAGGATATAATGGATAAGGATATGCTTGAGAAAACCTTTTCCACCTTCCACACAAGCAATGTGTTGTTACAACAACAGTACCGTGAGAAGGGCTTCACAACTTATGCTAATCTGATATCTTGTCTCTTGCTCGCTGAGCAGAACAATGAAATGTTGATGAGAAACAGTGAATTGAGACCTTCTAGAACAAACCCATTACCTGAGGCACTTGCGACCGTAGAGGCTAAGAAAGAGTCGAACCATGTCCAGAGTGATAGCCAACACAGCTGTGGTCGTGGAAAATGGCATGGACGTGGTGGTCGAGACCGAAACTCGTTTGGTCGAGGCCAAGGCAACTCATATGGCCGTGGCTCCTATGGAGGCCATGGACATGGCCGAGGCCGTGGTACATCTTTCAAGCCACAAAACTCGACCAAATCTGTGTGCCATAGATGTGGTATGGATAATCATTGGGCTAAAACATGTAGGACTCCCAAACATCTCGTTGACCTCTACCAAGAGAGTTTGAAAGGGAAGAATCTTGAAGCTCATATGACTTATCAAGATGGTGAAGATGATTTCAATCATGAACGAGACGATCTTATGGATTATGAAACTTCAGATTGTTTTAAAGAATGAAGTTGAATTCGACATCTATGTTTTCGTGCTCTTTGCTTTATGCTTTCTATGTTTTGATTGCTTTGAACTTATTTTATTAATGAATAAATGTTTTTATATGAAGTCTCTAAAGTATCATTCCGGGTATAGCCAGTCTCATAGAGGCTACGGCCAGGCTAACATCATGTTGCCTAAGGGTACGCATCTAGAGATATATGATGCATTGTATTCACCCAGCTCTAAGGGAAGCCTATTGAGCTTTCAAGACATTCGAATGAATGGCTTTCATATTGAGACTAAGGGCGAAGGAAACAAAGAGTGTCTTCAGTTCATAGAGATCGGCCAAGGCTATAAGAAAGTCCTAGAGTCTATACATGCGCTCTCTACTGGCCTTTTACTATGCTAAGGTCGGAATGATATAGACCAATGCTAGTGAGTTCACGTCCCAAGCGTTTAATGATTACTGTATGTCCATGGGGGTGAGTGTGTAACACTCCGTGGCACATGTACATACACATAACGGCTTGGCCGAATCATTCATAAAACGAATTCAGCTAATAGCTAGACCATTGCTTATGAGGTCTAAGCTTCCGGCCACAGCTTGGGGACACGCGGTCTTGTACGCGGCCGAACTGATTTGTATCAGACCGTCTAGTGAACATAAATATTCCCCATCACAATTGCTTACGGGTCATGAGCCAGACATATTCCATCTTAAGACATTTGGCTGTGCCGTCTATGTACCAATTGCTCCACCACAGAGAATAAAGATGGGACCTCAAAGGAGGATGTGGATATATGTTGGATATGATTTCCCTACGATTATAAAATACCTTGAGCCAACTACGGGTGATTTATTTAAGGCCAGGTATGCGGATTGTCACTTTGATGAATCAGAACATCCAACATTAGGGGGAGATAGCAGTAAGCTGGTAAAAAAAAGATTACATGGAATCAAACATCCTTATCTTGGCAAGATCCTCGGACTCAGGAATGTGATTTAGAAGTCCAAAAGATTATACATTTACAAAAGCTAGCTAATCAATTGTCAGATTCATTTGCTGACCCGAAAAGAGAGACTAAGTCATATATACCAGCTGCTAATGCACCAATCAGAATTGATGTTCAAGAGGGATACAATCAAGTTGCTACATTGTCTAGACAACGTTTGAAACGTGGTAGACCAATAGGTTCCAAAGATAAGAACCCTCGGAAAACTAAGAAAGGTGCAGAGAATGAAACTGAGGTTGTTGAAACCCTAGACACGACCGCGGCCATTCCTAAATCCCGGGACTTAACCGCGGCCGATCCCAAAACCCTAATAGCGATCGCGGCCGATCATGAATGCTTAGATGCGGCCGGCCCTGATGTATCTAATACTGATTCTTGGGACGCCAAGATTCAAGGTACTGAAGATCCTGATAATAATGAGATCTCAATAAACTATGTCTTGTCTAGGATACAATGGAACATAAATAATGTCGACATTGATGATATATTGCATACAAGGTAGCACTTGAACTTATGGATTTGAATGAGGATCATGAACCCACGTCTATTTATGAGTGCACTCAACGATCAGATTGGATCAAATGGAAAGAAGCTATAAACGTGGAGTTAAACTCTTTAAAGAAAAGTGATGTCTTTGGACCAATAGTCCGGACACCATATGATGTTAAACCAGTCGGTTATAAGTGGGTCTTTGTGAGGAAAAGAAATGAACACGGCAAGGTTGTGAGATATAAAGCACGACTTGTTGCACAAGAATTCTCACAGAGACCAGGAATCGATTATGAGGAGACATACTCCCCTATGGTGGATGCTACTACTTTTAGATTCCTGATAAGTCTGGCTATAAGAGAGAAATTAGACTTGCGTTTAATGGATGTTGTAACTGCATACTTATATGGGCCACTGGATAATGAGATATATATGAAAGTGCCAGAGGGTATAGAGTTGAAAAAAAAATCGAGTACTCGAGAACAACACTGTATAAAGTTGAATACATCACTTTATGGATTGAAACAATCAGGCCGAATGTGGTACAATAGATTAAGTGAGTACCTAGAGAGAGAGAAGGATACAAGAATGATCCGATCAGCCCTTGTATCTTTATAAGGAAATTCGGCCAGGGCTTTGTGATTATAGCAGTGTATGTTGATGATTTAAATATCCTAGGAACCTCTGGAGAGATTTCTCAAACAGTTGAATATCTTAAGAAAGAATTCGAGATGAAAGATCTTGAAAAAAAACAAAGTTTTGTTTGAGATTACAGCTTGAGTACATAAGAGATGGAATCCTTGTGCATCAAATGGCATATACAGAAAAGTACTCAAGAGATTCAACATGGCCGAGTCTCACCCATTATCTAGCCCCATGGTCGTGAGGTTCCTCGCCCTGGACACTGATCCGTTCCGTCCTAAGATGGACGATAAAGATGTCCTTGGTCCCGTAGTGCCATATCTCAGTGCCATAGGAGCTTTGATGTATCTGGCTAGCACACGACCAGATATATGTTTTGCTGTCTAGATTAAGCTCTTGTCCAACCCAAAGGCACTGGAACGGGATTAAACATGTTCTTCGTTACCTGCAAGGAACGAAAGACTTGAGTTTATTTTATACTAACCAAAACAAAGAAGGTTTAGTTGATTTTGCTGATGCAGGTTATCTATCAGATCCACACAATGCTCGATCACAGACAAGCTATGTTTTCACACATGGTGGAACGGCCATATCATGGCGTTCCATGAAGCAGACGATCACGGCCACATCTTCAAACCATTCGGAGATCTTGGCTGTTCATGAGGCCAGCCGCGAGTTGTTCAGAACAGGGGGAGTAATACGTGTTGTACTCTTTTTCCTTCACCATGGTTTTGTCCCACTGGGTTTTCCTGGTAAGGTTTTAATGAGGCAACATCTAAAGCGTATTACAATCTCTGTATGGTTATGGCATCCAAGGGGAAGTGTTATAAATCATATTGTGGATGTCCATAACCGGCCCGGTTCACAACCGACCCAATGCTAGAGAGAGAGAGAGAGTCGACCGTGAGGAGAGAGAGAGAGAAAATCGGCTTCTTGTCTTTTCCTTATTAGAGTATGATTTGTACTCTTTTCATATTTGTATTTCCATATTCTAGTATTTCCATTATTTTATGACGGTGTAATTCCCTATATATAAAGGCCTTTTTATGTTTATGAATAATACAGAAACACAGATTCTATTCTCTTGTTTTACGATATATTTTGAATTTTACAAATTGTCAGTAATTTTTTTATCCAATTTTTAGTTGATTTGACCTTTTCCAGAGTGACGGTATTTCTTTTAGTTACTTTTTGAGATTTACATTATATTAATTTGTGGTAACAATAAGGATAGGAAAATATAGAAACTTTATTTATCCAAGTTTCCTATTATTTTAGTGTTTTCCATTTTTTTTTTCTTTTTACCGTCATCCATACTTATATATATGTATGTTAAGGTTATAAACCATGCGTGCATCTTAACTCTCTGGTGACAATCAGGTCACACGATGATGTCCTTAAAGCTACCATATGATTTGGAAGAGGAAATTCTATCAAGAGTTCCATGGAAATTTCTTGCAAAGTTGAGATGTGTATGTAAGCTTTGGAATAGTCTTATTTTGGAAGAGAGACTCAACGAGAAGAACTTGTCGTTTCACATGCACAGCTATAGCGGTGAGCATCGGTTTATACTCAAAGACAGTGGTCCTACGATTTCTGCCGTGGGCATTGAGGAGCAGAAAAACGTGGTCGATCCTCCGTCCTTGATCGTCCAAGACTTTACCCTTATAAAAGCTCAACCATGTAATCCAATTAGGGTGTACAAGACTGTTCATTGCGACGGTTTGTTGTTGTGTGTCATGGACAACCAGCTTTTGGTTAGGAACCCGTTACTGAAGGAAACAACCTGGATCAAATGCGGTAGTGATTTTCACGAACTAGATGATGCTTACAGCCTTGGATACCTCAGCCACTGTGATTACAGGATCTTAAGGTTTCGTTGTGCTAGTAATTCCAGAAATAGACCTTCAAGGGTCGAGGTCTGTGAAGTTGCATCCAAGACATGGAAGGTTATAGATAACATCAGTTTTGATTGGTTCCTTAGTGTGCCGTTGTCGATCCTCTCTCTGAGAGGAACTCCTTATTGTATAGGTCTTCGAGAAGATCATAGAGCTTTTGTACAAAGCTATGATTTTTACAAAGAAAGGTTTCAACCCATAGATGACTTGCCATTCAGCTATGATGAGATGAATCCTATTGCACTAGAGATTTATAAAGGAGATAGGCTTTCGGTGTTGGAGCAATGTCACAAAACAAGGAAGATATGCATATGGGTGAAGCATTGGCTCATGCTTACTTCTTGGACCAAATTGGTGGTCGTGGACATACCAGAGTTTCCGCTTATATATCCACGTCTTACCCTCCTTTCTACAAATTATTATTTCGACAAAAACAATAGGCTTGTTATAACTTGTAATGATACTGACATGAAGGGTCTATCTATTATCAGAGTCATCAACGACAAGGAATTCCAAGTAATTAAAGCTAATGAAGGGGAATGTCGTTTCTCTTTTTTATGCAGCTACGTTCCTAGCTTAGCTAGGGTTCCAGGGTTTTCGAAGCAAGACACAAGTCGGATTCGCTGGAGAAAACGTAGATTCAACTAGTTTGGGTATACATATATTTGTTGTTTCGTGTGATGACTCTTTTTGCTTGGGATATTGAACTATGCACCTATCCTTTCTTGTCATTTGAAAGTGTCAAAAACAAACCAAAAAGTGTCAATTTATTGTTACGTGGAATATGTGATTTTGTTAACTTTACCTAATCTATTTTTTTCCCTAGAAACAAAATATTGGCTTACTAACCTTGATGCTTACACAATCTATTTCTTAAAATTAAAATTATTATTTTTCCTTCATATTTTTCAAGTGCGCTACTTAATTTATGCTTCTCATATTTTAGAAGTAACAAATAGTGAACGGTCTCACACTGGTTTGGGTGCTAATTTTGAAAACCTGTTACAAACTTATAATTTTCAGGTACATTTTGGGGTCGGGTTGGTTTGGGTATATTGGACCCTAAAAGAATATGAAGTATTCCAATTGGACTTGAAGACTCGAAAAATACCTGAAACCCCCAAAAAATATGATTTTTTGCAAAATTGACCTAGAACTCAAAGTCAAACATAAAACTAACCTCTTTTTTTTTTGGAAATTAGTTTTTTTCTATTCAACCCACGAGTTCATATAATTCACGAAAATGCCATCAATTTTTTTTTCTTTCGAAAATGACATTTTTACTCCAACCACCATGAACAACCAATTTGAAGCTATTAATGCTCCCAAAATCGATTTACCCTTCTTATTTCTCTATTCTTATGAACTAAACACAACATCTCTCCCACTTTCTCTCCACATTCAGCTAAAAAACCCAAGATTTTGATTCTACATTTTTATGGTTCATAGAGTCATAGAAGCTAACGATTCTGGGTGGGTCACTTTCGTTTGAGATTCTGTGTGCTTGGAGAAGCCTTATGTGTGCTGAGGAAGTTATCTCACCAATTTAAAGTATGAAATCGAGTTTTTTTCAGATCTGTTCGTCTAGACCACTTACCTGGTAAAACCTCGTAAATCCGAGAATTTTATTCCTAGATTCTGGTCAAACCTCGTAAATCCTGGACGACTTACATGTAAGTCGTCGGACGGACGACTGAATTGTAAGTCGTCTATATATAATTATATATTGAAGTTTTATTTTTCAATTGCAAAACTAACCTATGACGACTTAATTGTAAGTCGTCGAGTTTTAATAAGTTATTGATATTTCAATTTTTCACGAGACGACTGAAATGTAAGTCAAACTTCTGAAATAATTCAGTCAAATGCAATACTAACCTATGACGACTGAAATTTAAGCCGTCTAGCTTTTTGGAGTTTTTTTTAACCAAACAAAAGTAGAAGACTTATTTTTCAGTCGTCTTAGATAACAGATTTCATTGTTAATTGCAAAAATAACATCTGCGTTGACCCGACGACTTATATTTTAGTCGTCTGGAAGACATTGATTGAAGTCGTCCGCGTCGATCTTTAATAAACTTTCGTTTTCTTTGTTCTATGTTTGCTAATGTGTTTTATTTTGACTTTTTCAGATGATGCGTCAGTTACATGCAGTGTATGGAGAATGGTTATTGAAATATGGATGTTGGAATTTTGTGGTTGATCATTTCAAAGGAGCGAGAATGTTATTTTTGAGTGAAGGTTCGACACATGTTGATCTTGTTGCAATGGCTCAAGAAGATTATAACCTGGACATGAACACAGAGTCTGTAGAGTTAACTTACTCATTACAACAAAGTTTTTGTAAAATTTTAATTGCAAAAATGACCTAAATGGACGACTTCTCTGGAAGTCTACTTGACGACCTCCGTGGATGTCGTCTACGTCAATGTTTAATAAACTTGCATTTTCTCTAAAACTATAAAGACTTTTTAACATTTTCTTGTTAATTCATGTTTATTAATGAATATTTGGGCTACTGAATGAAATTTCTAACATAATTGGTGATATTTATGAGGTTACCAACATTCACGTTAATTAAAGTTTCTAACTGATCCGAGAAGACTTCCGTGGAAGTCTTCTACGCTAGTTATTAAGTCTTCTACGCTAGTTTTTGAATAACTTGTATTTTTAAGAGTGATAAGTAACTTCAAGATATTTAAAACTCATATTTTCAAAATATGTTTTCTCCCTTAGTTTTACTAAATTTGACTAAGTTTTTCAACACAAACTTATAAAAAATATGATATGCTTTGATTAGTTACTATTGTTTGTTTCCATCTCTTAAGTATTATTGTTATACACACTAATGATGATTATTGTTATGAGTTGGAAGAAGGGTTAAAATGCTTCTTAAAATGTAGTATCAATATGAAGCTACCAACATTCTTGTTTATTAAGATGAGAAAAAAGGCCACTGGAGTTTATTATTGCGTATGAGAGATCCAAAGATAAGAAAAAAGCTATTGAAGTCTATTATTTCATTGATTTGTAAATGTGTAAACGCATTATTAGCACATGTATTACATCTTGGGAAACATTATTACTGATTTACAAAAAAATTCACAACTAAAAGAGTAGACATGCAAATCACAAATCAGACCACAAACAAAACTATTATAGATCATTCCTCTACAAAGACAAGCTTGGCCTCCACTTGATATTGAAGAAGACTTGGTCATAAGACTTCCAGGAAGTCCAGACGACTGAAATGAAAGTCGTCTGGAAGACTTCCTGGAAGTCGTCTAGTGCATTATATTTTAGACGACTAACAGGTAAGTCATCCCAGAAGTCTTCCAGATCTGAAATATCTGCATATCAAATCCAGATCTGAAAAACCTGCATATCCAAAAACGTTCAAACGGCTTAAAAACAGAGAAAATGAGTGGAATATTAGATAAATATACCTTTATTGAACACACAAAAATACATATCTAAAATTAAAAGATCTATTTTTAAATGAGTGGAAGATGAGTACCATCTGATTAAAAACTTGCAAAAAAGATAGATTAGTAAGAAAGACATGAGACAAGACTGAAAAATTCATATAAAGTTTGGTGTTTTCAAGTCAAAGAGATTAGAGTGGGTTTGTAGAGTTTTAATTTGGGAAAAAAGTAAGAACTTTATACAACAATAAGTTACCAAATGAAGAAAAATCAGACATAAAAACTTACCAAAACGCTCAGATCTATTATGAAAGGGAGACTTCGTCAGAAGACTTCCAGGAAGTCCAGACGACTGAAATGGAAGTCGTCTAGTGCATTATATTTTAGACGACTAACAGGTAAGTCATCCCAGAAGTCTTCCAGATCTGAAAAACTTGTATATCAAATCCAGATCTGAAAAACCTGCATATCCAAAAACGTTCAAATAGCTTAAAAACTGAAAAAATGAGTGGAAAATTAGATAAATCTACCTTCATAAAACACACAAAAATACATATCTATAATTAATAGATCTACCTTTAAATGAGTGGAAGATGAGTACCATATGATTAAAAACCTGCAAAAAAGATAGATTAATAAGAAAGACATGAGACAAAACTGAAAAATTCATATAAAGTTTGGTGTTTTCAAGTCAAAGAGATTAGAGTGGGTTTGGAGAGTTTTAGTTTGAGAAAAAAATAAGAACTTTATACAACAAGAAGTTAACAAATGAAAAAAAAAATCAGACATAAAACCTACCAAAACACTCAGATCTATTATGAAAGGGAGACTTCGTCAGAAGACTTCCATGAAGTCCAGACGACTTCCAGGAAGTCCAGACGACTGAAATGGAAGTCGTCTGGAAGACTTCCTGGAAGTCGTCTAGTGCATTATATTTTAGACAACTAACAGGTAAATCGTCCCAGAAGTCTTCCAGATCTGAAAAACCTGCATATCAAATCCAGATCTGAAAAACCTGCATATCCAAAAACGTTCAAATGGCTTAAAAATAGAGAAAATGAGTGGAAGATTAGATAAATCTACCTTTATAGAACACACAAAAATACATATCTAAAATTAATAGATCTACCTTTAAATGAGTGGAAGATGAGTACCATCTGATTAAAAACCTGCAAAAAAAGATAGATTAGTAAAAAAGACATGAGACAAAACTGAAAAATTCATATACAGTTTGGTGTTTTCAAGTCAAAGAGGTTAGAGAGAGGTTGAAGAATTTTAGAATGATGAACATTACTTTTTTGTTGCAGCCATTTGAGAGGAGGAGAGAGAAAGTGTAATTTTTTCTTTATAAAGGAGACAAAAAAATCCAATGATGTTAAATATTTTTGATTCAGACGACTTACTTGTAAGTCGTCCAGAAGACTTTAATATTTTTAGCGGAAAATTAAAATATTTTTAGCGGGAAACTAAAATAGAAGACTTCCCAGACTCGTTTAAATTATTTAAGTGGAAAAATAATTTTTAAAAAAAATTTAGGCGGAAATATTTAGACGATTTACATGTAAGTCGTCTGTTTTAATTTTTTCACTGGAAGTCGTCTAGAACCTAAACATAACACCTAAACTTAATTAACTAACTAAACACTTCATAAAATCAAATTAAACTTCAAAAGAGTTTAATATACACAAAAATAAACACGTATAGGTAAAAATTTAGTTTTTCAAAAAATATTCAAGGTTTCCAAAATCTAACCCTAAGAATACATACAATACTACAACATATGTTGCCAAACCCTAGACCAAAGAATACCATGATTCACTACTTACACTCATCTAAGTTGAAAACAATTCAATTTTGTTATATTTTAATTTATATCACTTAAAACTGTTTATAATTACATGATTTTAATTTTTCGCTTATCAAAATATTTTTTAAAAAATTTATAAATTATTTTTAAGATCAGCTACACCAGAAGACTTACTTTGAAGTCGTCCACACGACTTCCAACATCTCAGACGACTCAGATGACTTACTGAGGCTATATTCGTAAAAAAAAGCTTCTATTTTTTTGTTTGATCACAAAGGATTGGGCTGTAATTTCACAAGCCTTTTAAGTTAGTTTTGCATTTGATTCAAGTTTTGGTATAGGTTTAGGGTTAAAATCAAGTTGTGGGTTAATTTTGGCGAATTCCCCAAAAAAATATTGGAAAACCAGAAAATATTTGACATATTTAAATACTTAGAAAATATCCAAAATTTTGACCCAAAATCTAACCCGAATACCTGAAAAGTACCCAAAATTTTACCTAAATACCCGAATTATATTTCTGAAAAATCTAAAATTTTACTCGAACCCAAAACTATAACCAAATACCCGAGCAAAAAACTTAAAAAATATCAGTAATACTAAAATTAAGCCGAAATCCCCAAAGATACCTAGTATATGCAATATTTTTTTTTGAAATTTTGAGTACCAGATCAGGTCTCAAGTAAGATCCGGACTACCTGCGAGTCTTGAACAAAAATATTTAATAGGTTAATTTGCTTTACCCGAATGGGATCCGATAAAATGTCCAAGCCTACTCTACATCTATCCTGAGGTAGATTTAAGGAGCGAGTCCTACTAGTGATCATTTGTGCTCGATTGAATTGATATATGTGTATTCGATTGTAAGAATTTAGGACCCTACATCTATAGATTAACACAAAACCACAATGCAAATATAATAGACTTTTTAATAATCCAAAATACATATCTATATTATGAACATTTAGTGCTTTATATTCTTGTTTTAGTATTGGTGGGAGCTTTATTATTTACATTTTTAACCTATTTCCAATAAAACTTTATATAGTTAAATATTTATCCTCATAAATAGTCAGAAATAAAGCATTTGTTGAATAATAAGAACCAAAAATTATGTTCTAGCTTCTATAAAGTTGTTGTTGTTCAAAAAATAAAAGCTTCTATAAAGTTGTTACAATGTTATCTATAATAATAAAGGGGGGATTTTCTCTCACCTCCTGCAGCCACGTCCTTTTTTAGGGGTGGGCATATGTCGCCACGTGTCGGCGCTTAATTGGTTACGTTTTTTTGTTTTTTTTTTCCCTTATTCGGTTTGGGCTCCGGCTAATGTGTTGTTTTTTTATTTGTTTTGTCGCGGCCCACCTTGAACTGATCGTGCCCAGGGTTTTCACGTCTCGTCTTTGTCTTTGTCTTCTACCTTCTCATCATCGACCGCGAGACGCAGAGATTCGAGCCTGTTGAGTATCCCTAACGCCTCCGATTTCAATAACTCTGCAACTTAACTCCACTGAGCGGTAGAGAAGGCGAGAGCCACCACTGGATCTCTCTCTCTCTCTCTCTCTCTCTCTCTCTCTCTCTCTCTCTCTCTCTCTCTCTCCCGTGCCGGATCTCTCTCTCTCTCTCTCTCTGTGAGTTTTGATTTCGATTTGTTTTTGTCTTGGTAAAGAAAGTTGGAGGAGGCAGAAAAGCTTGATGGAGGAGGACAGAGAAGAAGCTTCATGAGGTGGAGGAGGCTGGACGAACAGACAGCAGAAGAGGCGGGATGAAAAGGCGGAGGAGGAGGCTTGACGCTCAAGTTTGCCAGCGGTGGAGAGTTCAACAAGAAGATGGCGGCCTCTTGATTAGTTTTAGTGTTGTATTTTTTTTTTAATTTTGTTTAATGGTATAAACCAATTAAAAATTACAAACCGGTTCAAATATTTTGTAAACCTGTTTTAATATATACATTATATGTTTATCTATATTCTAGAGTGATGAGAGGACGAGATCTTTGTAGATGCAGTTTTGAGTGATGAGGTCTGACACGGAGGCCAAGCCGTGGACGTTAATGGCAGCATAGAAGTTGGAGACACCTTCAGAGTTCAGACACAGATCTGGGAGCTGTTCGGGACGCAATGTCGATGGCTGTCTCCCACTACACAGCTGATTTTGCAGACGGACTACAAGATGTGAACAATTGCCACCGAGTGACGGTTGTTGGTTTCAAACTATTGCCAGAAAGGTGAGTGAGAAGTTTCATCTCATTCGTTACATATATTCTACAAATATATCTTTTTATTCCTCCACTGCAAGGTATACCTTTTTATTCATCCAAGTATGCATCTTTATGGAGTTTTGTAGCTTGTGATTAAGTGTTTAGTGTAGCCAATCTTAAAGCTTCATTCGTGGAGGAGTTTAAGTCTGGAGTTTAAGTCTGAACGTTCTTTAAGATTTGAATAGTTTTCATTTTTGAAGGATTTGGTAAAGATCCCAACATTTTAACGTTAACATGTGTGGATTCACAGGTTTATTCTTTGGACTGGACACCTGAGATGAACCAGATTGTCAGTGCATCTCAACAAGACACACTCAGTTAGAAGAGAAAAGTGATGGAAAAGGGAAAGACACAACCAAAGGGCCAATTGATAAAGTGCTGAAAATGCAATCGTTTAGATCTTGAAAAGGTCAGACTTGTTATGAAAGTCATGTAGAGACAGCGCCGAATATGTTGAAAATATAAAGGATGTGGGGTTCGCTGCACTATTTGCACAGTAAATTTCTTTTCTATATATATGATCGATTTCGATCATTTGTAAGATCATCATTCACTCTTCTCTCTAATAATAATCTTTCTATCAGTATTAAAAATTCCACGGATATAAAATTTTGTCCTTATTTAAATTCCTGCGATACAATAAAATTCCAGTTCTATTTATAACAAGACTTTAATAATATGATTAGTTAAATTCTATTTTTATATACTAATATATATCTAAATGGGTATATCACTCTGCCCACCTGCACCAAACCAAACTCACACGCTCACAGGTTTATATATACTATTTATGTATAATTTAGATACTGAAAATGTGGGAGATTGGCACATTTCTCCATTAGAGTTACTCCACAGTGGTCCTTTGCTTGATTTTGATCTTCTTCCAGGATGTTGTTCTTCAATGGCTGCCTTGAGTTTACCGTCTCTACCAAATGTCCTTATCTCAGACACTTGTGGAGAAGCTTATGGTCTCTGTGAGTAACCAACTTGAACCGTAGATCTACATAGATAGTTCGTTGTTTGTCTCATATAGTTTTGTTCATCAATTTTCAGGTCAAAGCTGCAGAGCCTTTTCCTTCAATCGTCGCAGCATCTAAAACTATTGCAGTGGTTTCATCTGGATTGTGTGGAGATCACGGAGATGCCATACATTTGACAACAATAATGCTACCGATATCAATGAACATAAATTTTTCTCCAACTCTCTCTTTTTCATGTTACCACCACTCCATTATAAGAAGCTATCTAGAGATTTTGTTTCTGTCACCAGCTATCTAGAGATTTCATACTTCATAATAACTTTAAAAATTGAAAAATAATCTACATTTTCATCTTTTTAGTATATAGATCAAATCTATTAACGACACATTTAATAATTGATGAAATATTTCTAATTATTTTCAATTGAACCAAGTTCTTTTCAACAAACTTTCTTTGAACATATAATAATATAGTAAATACGTAAATATAATTCAAAAATATATAGAATTCTGAAAAAAAAAATAAGAGTAAGAGATGTAAAGTTTTTTTTTGAACACGAGATTAAAAGGTGCTTCCTACATTAGAAAAAAACAATAGTTTGTTCCCCAAAAGTATACATAAATTAACAAGAAATTAAAAAAAACACAACTAATGACTAATATATAAGCAGAACAGAAATCTAATTAGAAATTCTGGAAAATGAAAAAAAATAGAAAATATACAAATGAAACGATAAAACATATAGTGAAAGTGCACAATATAGCTTGAATTTTTAAAATTTGTCAACGATTAATAATTGTGAAAATACATCATATCATTTTCATATATAAATTTCAAGCATACATAGAGAAAATCAAAAAGATTTAAAAGGGAAATCCATTTATGATATTGTTTTTAACGTTTATCAAACCAAAGACAGCAAAAATGAAAAATAGTGAATCTTACATAACTTTTTTTTTCTATTTTTAGTCACCAAACTGAAGTTTATAGAAATTAATAAGAAAAAATGATGGATAAACAAAATTTAAAATAAAAAGAAACACTTAAAAAAATAAAAATTCCCAACATGTAAAGGATAAAAAAATTAAAATTATTCGAACTAAATAATATAATAAAAATTCACAATATAACCTAAAATATATAACTTCCAATAATACATAGGAAAAACTCATAAAATCAAATATTATTTATGATAATGCTTTCCACGTTAAATCTAACCAAACGGGGCCAGAGTTTAAAAGGAAAGTAGTGGATCTTTTGGAATTTTCTGTTTCTTATGGTGGCAACATTTAAGATAATGGAAATTAAAAACAAACTCTTGGAAGACCGCAATCAAGAATTTGTATATAATCAAAACCAAGAGTTAAAACATAGTAGGAAAAATAAGCAAGAAAAAAATCAAACAATAAACTTGTGCTAAGTGCATAAAAACTGTAGAACAATTGCAAAAGAAATGTGTGATACCAAGCACAATTTTAAGGCTATTACATCCTATCAAATACTAAAAACACATCCAGCTTCCTTACTGAATGAATAAAGAAAACAACGTGTTAAATCAAAACTCTGATAATACTAACATCTTCAGAAACAAACACGATAAAATTTACATGAAGATAAAAGTATAAACGTATTTTAGATAAGTCAAATGAAAATGGTTTAAGCAAAAATACACACTACTCTATTTTTACTTGAATATATAGGAAATAATCAATCACATATGAGGTTGTGTTTCTGGTAATCAAATAAACACAATACTAATGAATTGCGATAATTACAAATGAAACAATATAAGGATATCTATATGATAGAAAATCAAACGTTCCTTACGCGATGTCCCTATTATGAAGAACAAGACAAAGGGAATTAATAGGATCTTTATAATGCCACCAAGAAGTTGCAAGTTCAATGATCTTGAAAGTAGATGCAGTGATTGTTTATATTACAAGCAAATAGATAAATTCTTGGAGACAGTTAACCCTTTATAAGAACAGCCTCCATTTATGGATCCATTTCCGTTCTTCTCAATTTTCTATTCCAATGGTTTCAATTTTTAATAGTTTTGCTTTGTTGATCCCATTACAGACGGTGTTTGAGTTTCCATTACTTTTTATAAGAAATGCAACATCAATTTGTTAATTATGAACTCTATGATTCTATGAACAAATCAATTTGATTGGAATGCTAAAAAATAAGATTATAAACAAACAAAAAAGTAAATGACAACAAAAATTAAAATACGTATTTCAAACAGTGATCGTCTAAAAATACATTTCTTTTTTAATAACACCTACTTATTTTACGTTACACTTCCGTTATTTAACTCATCTTTTCAATAACATATTCAGCATACAGATAAACTGTTACTAAATGCAATCATCTAAACTCAATTTCATCATACAAACGATAATCATGCCAACCACATACTCAGCTTTGAGAGTCCAAAATATAACAAACAACAACTAGCCAGTCAATCATGGCTTAAAAACATACAACTAGAATACACGTAAACCGCATCTAACCTATATAATATGTTATATGTAGCAACCTATTAATATAAACACAAACAACGAAATCAAACATAATTAGTTTTCGTATACACAATCCTTCTACACCCTAACATTCTTAAAAACCATAAACGTTGTTATACACTTCTCTTGAAAATGCTAATATGAAATACACATAATGAATATATACAATAATATAATTATATATATGACACGAAAAGCATATCCCGCGATAAGCATAAGATCATTTTCTTTCGACGTATTTTCATTTTCATTTCTGTGAACATACTTCTTTTACTAAGACCATAAATGAATTGTAAATTCACGTAAGAACAAAACATACGAACCCGGCGCGTAGCGCCGGAATACCACTAGTTTAACTAATATACTCAGGCACTGTTGGTATCATAACACTATTTACCTTGCGTAACTGACTGCCGGTTTGAAGTACGAAGTCCAAAATATACGTCGCAATATCTGTACGAGTCCAAAATACGTCACTATTTCACCTAGGCTGTAACAAATTCAACTTTTTGATGGGCCGGGAGCGTTGGGCCCAATAAGCATTTATTTTTCACGTAAATTTTCCGAAAACCCTAATGTTCTGATCCTCAATGCTGAAAATAACGATAGAAGAAAGAGAGAGAGGGGCATCTGATCTGATTTGGGGGCTTGCCACATCGACGAGGTTTGTTCAAAAATCTGTTTTTTTTTTCTAATAAATGTTGGGTCCCTCCTAGATGGAGAGAACCAAGTGGGCAGACATAATAATAATTCTCATGACCCTTTGCACTGTAGACTCACAATAATAGAGTTTAGAGAGAGAGACAAAAGAGAGAAAGGAGAAAAAGAGAGAGAAGGAGAAAACTCTAAGGTGATTTCAAGACTGGATTTGGATCAGGGTCAAACGGATCCTTATCGGGCGGATATTTTGTGGGAAGCTTCTTCAGTCAGTGGGTTAGAGGTTCACCGAAGGGATTTGGATTTCAACGGTTGGATCTTCTGTTGTCTGGGTTTTCTTGAAGCTGGTCGCCATAGTTCTTCAGCAGAGCAGTCTTGGGTGTTTGGTAAATCCAACGGTGAGATCTTCTCTTATTGAGCTGAAATTTGGCAGAGGTATTGTCGACTTGTTTATCTTGGATTTGTACGGTTGGATTAGTTTCTGGAAGCCGGAATCTTTGTGAGCTGAGGTCGTTTGGTTGCTGCCGGTTTTGAAGCTTTGTGTTGCTCTCTTGTTGTTGTTGTTTGTGTTGGAGATAGCTTTTTGTAGCTAGATTCTGTGTTCTGTTCAGGCTGTTGAACAGGGAGGACGTGGTTGTACTCATACCATTTATATAGTGGATTTTGAGTGGACTACGGTCCCGTGGTTTTTCTTCTCACATCGAGGAGGTTTTCCACGTAAAAATTGTGTGTCTCATTTAGTTATCGCAACTTTGATATCTTGCCATCGTCGAAGTATTTTCCTCACAGGTTCGCACAAGGTCAGGGGAACACGACCATTAGTATTTCCGCTGCGCCGTGTGACTTTCCCCAACAGAGTGGTATCAGAGCTTCTGGTTTTAGAGCTTTGGTTTTGATAACTTTGGGTTGTTATTTGCTTGTGTGAAAGATGGAAAATATGAGCAGGATGATAAGCTTGAATGGTGCTAACTATCATCTATGGAAGGGCAAGATGGAGGATTTGCTCTTTGTTAAAGAATTCCATGTTCCAGTCTTCGAGGAGCAGAAACCTGAGAAGAAGACGGATGAAGAGTGGAAGCTGCAGCATCGCCAAGTGTGTGGGTTGATAAGGCAGTGGGTAGATGATAATGTGTTGCATCATATTGAGACTGAGACGGATGCTCGTTCTTTGTGGAAGAAGCTGGAGCAGTTATATGCTAGGAAGACCGGAAACAACAAGATGTACATGATCAAGAAGTTGATTGAGCTGAGGTATCAGGAGGGGACTCCGATGACAGATCACTTGAATGCGTTTCAGGGATTGCTCAACAAGTTGTCTGATATGGGCATCAAGTTTGATGATGAGATTCACGGTCTGTGGCTTCTCGGTACTTTACCGGACTCTTGGGAGGTTTTCAGGATGTCTCTTTGTAACTCCGCGTCGGAAGGTGTTATTTCGATGGATTCAGTGAAGAACAGTGTTCTTAATGAGGAAGCAAGAAGGCAGTCGAATGCTAGCAGTTCGCGTTCAGATGTCTTTGTTACTGAGTCAAGGGGGAGAAGTACAAGTAGAGATCCCAAGAGAGACAAGAACAGGAGCAGGAGCAAGTCTAATAGATTTGCTAATATGGAGTGCTACTTCTGTCATAAGAAAGGGCACATGAAGAAGGATTGCTGGAAGTTGAAAAACAAGCAGCAAGGAAATCAAGAAGAAAAGGTGGATCGGGTGACTCTCACCGAAGATCAGTTTCTCATTCTTCTTGAGGGTGATGCCATTAATGTCGCATGCCAGGACACCAGTTGGGTGATTGACAGTGGAGCTACTACTCATGCTACATCACAGCGGGATTTGTTTTCTACCTATACTACGGGTAATTATGGTTCTGTGAAGATGGGGAATGATGCGATGGCTCAGGTTGCTGGCATTGGTGATGTTTGCTTGGAGACTAGTCTTGGTACTAGGCTGGTGCTTAAGGATGTTAAGCATGTTCCTGATATTAGGATGAATCTGATATCGACGGGAAGACTTGATGATGAGGGTTATTTCAGTTTGCACGGTGGTGGTAAATGGAAGCTCTCTCGCGGTTCTTTGATTGTGGCTCGAGGTGAGAAGTCTTCATCTTTCTATTGGATGCAGGCTAAGGTCTCCAAAGATATTGTTAATGCGGTGGAGAATGATAATGCCATGGAGTTATGGCATAAGAGACTCGGTCACATGAGTGAGAAGAGAATGGCTGTGTTGTCTAAGAATGAGGTGATTCCAGGAATCTCTGGTTTGCACCTACAGAAGTGTTCGCATTGCTTTGCGGGAAAACAACACAGGGTATCTTTCAAGTCTTCCGCACCTTCTAGGAAACCCGAGGTACTGGATTTGGTACACTCAGATGTGTGTGGTCCAATGAAGACAAGATCTCTTGGTGGCGCATCATATTATGTGACTTTTATTGATGATCATTCAAGGAAGTCGTGGGTATTTCCTATGAGGACGAAGGATCAGGTGCTGGGATATTTCAAGCACTTTGTGGCATTGGTTGAGAGACAAACGGGGAAGAAGCTGAAGTGTATCCGCAGTGATAATGGTGGAGAGTATCTTGGACCATTTGATGCTTATTGCAAAGAGCATGGAATAAGGCATCAGTTCACGCCACCTCATACTCCACAGTTGAATGGGTTGGCTGAAAGGATGAATCGGACGATTGTCGAGAGGATGAGATGTTTGATCTCACAGTCAGGCTTATCGATGACTTTCTGGGCAGAAGCTTTGAACACGGTGGTTCATGTGCTGAATTTGTCACCAAGTGCTCCATTGGATGGTGATGTTCCAGAGAGGGTTTGGACTGGTAAGGATGTTTCTTACAGTCACTTGAGGGTCTTTGGGTGTAAGGCATTTGTTCATATTCCCAAGGTTGATAGATCGAAGCTTGAGATGAAGTCGCGGCAGTGTGTGTTCATCGGTTATGGTCATGATGAGTTCGGGTACAGATTTTATGATCCCGTTGAGAGGAAGCTCGTAAGGAGCAGAGATGTTGTGTTTATGGAAGATCAAACGATTAAGGACATTGACAAGTCCAAAAAGCCAACTCAGATTTTTGAGGGTTTGATCGATACAGAGGCTACTCCTTCTACATCGGTTCACGGTGAGGTTGAGGTTGAGGTTCAGGATAATGCACCCAGTGCAGATGCTCCCGCACATGAAGATGGTAGTGGTGATCATGGTGACGATCATGGTGAGACACCAGCTGCTGAGAACCAACCTACTATTGTTAGAAGATCCGAGAGAGGTCTTAAACCGTCGACAAGGTATGATCCTAGTGAGTATGTATTACTTACTGATGGGGGAGAGCCTGAAAGCTATGATGAAGCTTTGGAGGATGAACACAAGGATAAGTGGTTTGGAGCCATGGATGAGGAGATGGATTCTTTTGAGGAGAACCATACTTTTGAGTTGGTGGAATTGCCTAAGGGCAAGAAGGCTCTGCTTAATAAGTGGGTGTACAGAATTAAGCATGAGGATGATAATTTGCCACCTCGACACAAGGCTAGATTGGTTGTGAAAGGCTACAGCCAAAAGAAGGGAATTGATTATGATGAAATCTTTTCTCCTGTTGTGAAGATGTCATCCATTCGGGTTGTACTTGGATTGGCAGCGAGCCTTGATCTAGAGGTTGAGCAAATGGACGTGAAGACTGCTTTCCTTCATGGTAATTTGGAGGAAGAGATCTACATGGAACAACCGGAAGGCTATGTGCAAAAGGGCAAAGAAAATTTGGTTTGCCGCTTGAAGAAAAGCCTTTATGGATTGAAGCAAGCACCAAGGCAGTGGTACATGAAGTTCAAGTCTGTTATGGGGGAGCATGGTTATGCAGAGACTGATTCAGACCATTGTGTATTTGTGAAGGTGTTCGGTGAGGATGATTTTATCATCTTGTTGCTGTATGTCGATGATATGTTGATTGTGGGCAGGAACATGGACAGAATTAAGGAGTTGAAAGAGCAGCTCAGTGAGTCCTTTGCCATGAAAGATATGGGTCCAGCGAAACAGATTCTTGGTATGAGAATTATTCGGGATAGAGGTGAGAAGCTGATTCACTTATCTCAGGAGAAGTACATTGAAAAAGTACTTAAGCGGTTTCACATGGACAAGTCTAAAGTGTTGAGTACTCCTCTTGCTCCACACTTAAGACTGAGCAGTCAACAAAGTCCGAAGACATATGCGGAGAAGGAAGATATGGCGAAGGTTCCGTATGCTTCTGCAGTGGGTAGTTTGATGTATGCCATGGTCTGTACAAGACCGGATTTAGCCTACGCCGTTGGAGTTGTCAGCAGGTTTCTCTCCAATCCGGGAAGAGAACATTGGAATGCTGTGAAGTGGATTTTGAGATATCTCAGAGGGACTTCTAATTTGAAGATTACATTTGAGGTAAGAAGTCATTGCTTGTCAGTTACACTGATTCTGACATGTCGGGAGATGCTGATTCTAGCAAATCTACTTCGGGTTACTTGGTAACATTTGCGGGTGGAGCTGTGGCATGGCAGTCAAGGTTGCAAAAGTGTGTTGCACTATCTACCACTGAGGCAGAGTTCATTGCTGCAGTTGAAGCTTGTAAAGAGCTTTTGTGGATGAAGAACTTCTGTGAAGAGATCGGTTTCAAGCAAGAAAAGTATGTGTTGCTTTGTGATAGTCAAAGCGCTATTTGTCTCGGGAAGAATTCTACATTTCATTCGAAGTCAAAACACATTCAGAGGAGGTATCATTGGATACGTGATGTGGTTGCTTCTAAGGAAGTGGAACTTGAGAAAGTTCATACGGATGATAATGGAGCTGATATGATGACGAAGTCATTACCGAGGGGGAAGCTTGAGGTATGCCGAGAGATAGCCGGAATGGCTGTTTCTTCCATCTAGTCGGAGGGGGAGTTTGTTGGGTCCCTCCTAGATGGAGAGAACCAAGTGGGCATGAGACATAATAATAATTCTCATGACCCTTTGCACTGTAGACTCACAATAATAGAGTTTAGAGAGAGAGACAAAAGAGAGAAAGGAGAAAAAGAGAGAGAAGGAGAAAACTCGTAAGGTGATTTCAAGACTGGATTTGGAGGGTCAAACGGATCCTTATCGGGCTGATATTTTGTGGGAAGCTTCTTCAGTCAGTGGGTTAGAGGTTCACCGAAGGGATTTGGATTTCAACGGTTGGATCTTCTGTTGTCTGGGTTTTCTTGAAGCTGGTCGCCATAGTTCTTCAGCAGAGCAGTCTTGGGTGTTTGGTAAATCCAACGGTGAGATCTTCTCTTATTGAGCTGAAATTTGGCAGAGGTATTGTCGACTTGTTTATCTTGGATTTGTACGGTTGGATTAGTTTCTGGAAGCCGGAATCTTTGTGAGCTGAGGTCGTTTGTTTGCTGCCGGTTTTGAAGCTTTGTGTTGCTCTCTTGTTGTTGTTGTTTGTGTTGGAGATAGCTCTTTGTAGCTAGATTCTCTGTTCTGTTCAGGCTGTTGAACAGGGAGGACGTGGTTGTACTCATACCATTTATATAGTGGATTTTTGAGTGGACTACGGTCCCGTGGTTTTTCCTTCTCACATCGAGGAGGTTTTCCACGTAAAAATTGTGTGTCTCATTTAGTTATCGCAACTTTGATATCTTGCCATCGTCGAAGTATTTTCCTCACAGGTTCGCACAAGGTGAGGGGAACACGACCATTAGTATTTCCGCTGCGCCGTGTGACTTTCCCCAACAATAAAAAGGGGTTTCTTATGTTTGCAGCTTGTTTTTAGTTTAGTTTTTAACCTTTTGGATCTGGGTTTATTTGGTTTGCATCAACTTTAAGTTTCTTAAAGACTTTGAATTGTACTTTGCCTAGTAGTTTGGTCTCTAAGTACAAGTTTTGGATCTTTGACATGCGAAACAAATATGTACGAAGAAATTTTGAAACAATTTGAAAAAGAGATATGAATTAAGTTTCATAAGAAATTAAAGTTACCTGTAAATATGTTATTATTATTTTTTTCAGAAAACTTTCGGAATTAAGGAAAATATAATTTCTAAGTTTAAAAAAAATTGGAAATCTATTTACCAAAAAGGTAAAATTCTGACAGTGACGCACTTTGGTAAAAGTAGATATTGTGACGTGCAGTTATAAAAAATAGATATTTTGAATTTGCAAATTGTCAGTAATTATATTTATCCAATTTTCTAGTTTTTTGTTGTTTCCAGTTACACATTCTCAGGAACTCGTTTTTGGTTTAGCTACTTTTTGAGATTTACATTATGGTATTATTATCTCTAAAGTTATAGTATTACTTTCGTTGGTAAAAAAAAACATTATAGTAAACATTATCTCTAAGGCAGGAGGCTTTTGTAGTAAACTATCACTTAAATATTGAAACATGCACGGTTATAAAACATTATAGTATACGTCGCAATATCTGTACGAGTCCAAAATACGTCACTATCCAGAGTTCCATGGAAATCTCTTGCAAAGTTGAGATGTGTATGTAAGCTTTGGAATAGTCTTATTTTGGAAGAGAGACTCAACAAGAAGAATTTGTCGTTTCACATGCACATCTATAGCGGTGAACATCGTTTTATACTATTAGACACTGGTCCTAAGATATCGGCCGTGGGCATCGAGGAGCAGCAAAACAACGTGGATGATCCTCCGTCTTTGATCGTCCAAGACTTTACCCTTACAAAAGTCCGACCATGCAAGACAAAGCTATGATTTTTACAAAGAAAGGTTTCAGCCCACAGATGACTTGCCATTCAGCTATGATGAGATGAATCCTATTGCACTAGAGATTTATAAAGGAGATAGGCTTTCGGTGTTGGAGCAATGTCACAAAACAAGGAAGATATGCATATGGGTGAAGCATTGGCTCATGCTTACTTCTTGGACCAAATTGGTGGTCGTGGACATACCAGAGTTTCCGCTTATATATCCACGTCTTACCCTCCTTTCTACAAATTATTATTTCGACAAAAACAATAGGCTTGTTATAACTTGTAATGATACTGACATGAAGGGTCTATCTATTATCAGAGTCATCAACGACAAGGAATTCCAAGTAATTAAAGCTAATGAAGGGGAATGTCGTTTCTCTTTTTTATGCAGCTACGTTCCTAGCTTAGCTAGGGTTCCAGGGTTTTCGAAGCAAGACACAAGTCGGATTCGCTGGAGAAAACGTAGATTCAACTAGTTTGGGTATACATATATTTGTTGTTTCGTGTGATGATTCTTTCTGCTTGGGCTATTAAACTATGCATAGCATATATCCTTTCTTTTTATTTGAAAGTGTCAAAAACAAACCTAAAATTGCCAATTTATTGTTAACCTACTCTATACGTGGAATATGTGATTTTGTTAACTTTACCTAATCTGTTTTTCCCTAGAAACAAAAAATATTGGCTTATTAACCTTGATGCTTAATTACACAATCCATTTCTTAGAATTATAATTACTCTTTTTCCTTCATATTTTTCAAGTGCGCTCCTTAATTTAGATGCTTCTCATATTTTAGAAGTAACAAATAGTGAATGCTTTCACACTGGTTTAGGATTATTGACAAATGATATGAAAGAGATATGAGGTTAGTCTTGAGAAACAAGGCTGGACTTGAGAAAGAGATAAGAGGTTGGATTTGAGAAACAAAGCTGAACTTGAGAAACAAGGCTAAGGAGCTGGATTTTCAGGAACATAGTGGAGCTGGGCGAATTTAAACTCACAAGAAGCACCTAACAGTTGGAGAGTAAGGAGACAAGTTGGGTGAATTATTTATAATATTAGTCACATGATCTACTTAAGGATGGAAGAAGAAAAGGAAGGCTCCAAGACCGTTGAGGACTTGTCACTATCCATCGATCAAATTTCTATTCTTTATTCTTTTCTTAGTTTATGAGTTTCATATTTTATTCATTGTTGTAGCAAGGCATCTTGCCTTTAAATCTCTGTAACATGTTGCACATTATGGTTAAGGAAATAAATCATTCTTTACTCTATCTCTCTTACTCTTGATTTCTCTTCTCACTCTCTCTCTTGTTCTTCACTTTGTTCTTCAATAACTTTCATGGTATCAGAGCTTTAAGCTCCTGATTACCTCAAATACTTCCGCAAGCTTACTCTATTTCTCTCTGTCTCTTGATTCTCTGGTTTTATTTCACAAATTTCTCTACAGATTTCTTTTATCCAGTGGATAATAAATCTGAGTTCTTGAGTGTTCTTGAATATTTTCTTCAAATTTTTTGGTTGTGCTCACTCTGTTATGTCTCTAATCTTATTTCTTGAGAGTTTATCTTGTTTCTAAGCTTGAGATCTCTCAGTTCTAGAACTAATTTTTCTCAAATCCAGTTTTGAAATTTCAAAATATTCTTGGCGCCAGATTGAGAGAAATGGAACAGTACAAAGCAATTCACATTCCAGTCACACTCAAGGGACCAGAAAGCTATATTACCTGGTCTAGGATGGCCAGGACAGCCCTTGGAGGTAGAGGTCTTTGGGAGCATGTCTCTTCAAGTTCAGCTGCAAAGCAAATCACCCAAGGAGAAGATGGCAAGGAGGTTGTAGTGGTAGATGAAGGCAAATGGGTTCAGGAAGATCTCATGGTGCTGTCTACCTTGCAAAGCTACGTAGCGATGGAGCTCGGTCGCTACGTAGCAACCGAGCGGAATGGACGTTTGGTCGCTACGTAGCGACTAAGCTTTGGCTCGAACTCGGTCGCTACGTAGCGACCGAGCGGAGCACGTGTTTGGTCACTGTGTAACGATCCTTCTCGACCACTTGTCCGATGATTCGCGTTTCTTCCGCAAACCTTTTCGTAAAGAAGAATCTATTTCGAAAAAGTATTTGTCGAAGAAGTTTTCTACGTTTTTTTTCAAGTTTATTTATCCAAGTTTCCTATTATTTTAGTGTTTTACATTTTTTTTCTTTTAACCGTCATCCATACTTATATATATGTATGTTAAGGTTATAAACCATGCGTGCAATAAAGTTTTTGAAAAAGTATTTGTTGAAGAATTTTTCTTCTTTTTTTTCTTCTTCGGGGATTTGGACGTTAACTTCGTCGCAACCGTTTTTGACCCCAACATTTTGTTGTCAAAAACTCTTCACCTGTGTTATCCACACTTCAAGATTTCTAAAATCCCAAGAGCGCCGTATCCAATTTCTGATTCTTTAGCTAAGACTGTAAGAGTTTTTCATAGAGAACTTTGTTTTACCGATTATTCTCTTCTGATCTGGTTACTCAACCGATCTCAAGTTTGAGCAATAGAATAACCGTTTGTTGTAAACAACAAAATTTAAAATATATTTGACCTATACCATTCCGTAGGTCAAATATATCAATCCGTAACCTACACCTATCATGAGGTAAAGTTGTATGATATGTGTGCCCGATTGTATCAATATATGTGTATTTGATTGTATGAATGGTAAAGTTGGATTAGACTTTTTTTTAGCTAATTAGACTTGTATTATTGATATGATATAACAAAGGTCCTCGAGCAGGGAGAAATCGACAAATCTAGGATATACGATACTCATTCTGTATCTAGATGAATTGGAATGTAAAAAAAAACTATTAATGCAAACTTTTCATTACTGTTATACAAACTAATAAATATACATGAAACACACAAGACATCATGCTAGAGGTGTCCAATCCGGATATCGGTTCTTTTTTCGGTATTTCAGTTTATAAAAAATATCTACCATATTAAAACCATAGCTACTCTAGTTTGGTTCGGTTTATATACCGTCGGTTTTTGGTTTATTCGGTTTTATACCAAAAAGTTATACATATTTTTATCTTTTATAATATTTTATGAATTTTACTTTATATGATTAGATATCGACTTTAGTATGACACAAAAATATTTTTGTTTTTAAATACACTATTTTTATTCATTTTTTAATATTTAAAATAATTATTAAACATATTAAGTTAATAATAATAGTAGTTTTATAGGATAAAATAAGAAAAATTAGTAATATTAAATAACTAAATATTAGCACATATATTTGTCAAAAAAAATTTAAAATTATTTTTTTAACTTGATAAAATGAAAATTTTACTTTTAACTTAAAATAAAAAATTAATAAAATAAATTATGTATCTATTATTAATTATATTATATAATTTACATATATGTATACTAGTATATTTTAATTGATCGATTTATTTGGTTTGATCGGTTTATATACCAAATCATACCATATATTTCAGTTTTTTTAATTTAACATCAGTTCGGTTTTTAAATAGACTATTTTTGTTCATTTTTTAATAATTAAAATAATTAGTAAACATATTATGTTAATAATAATAGTAGTTTTATAGGATAAAATAAGAAAAATGGTAATATTAAATAACTAAATATTAGCACATATATTTGTCAACAAAAAATTAAAAATTATTTTTTTGACTTGATAAAAATGAAAATTTTACTTTTAAATTAAAATAAAATATTAATAAAATAGATTATGTATATATTATTAATTATATTATACTACATTTGTTTCATATTATGTGTCATTTTAGATTTGTGCACACAGATTAATAAAACATTTAATTTTGCATATTTCATATAAAAAAACATCATTACTCATACATCTAACTATATTTCAACCAATAGAAAAATAAACTGGAAAATAAAATTAATAAATTCTGCATTGAAATGCTAAAACGACACTTATTTTGCAATGAAATTGTTTTTCTACAACGACACTTAATATAAAACGGAAAGAGTATAATTTACATATACGTATACTACTATATTTTAATTGATTGATTTATTTGGTTTGATCGGTTTATGCACCAAATCATACCATATATTTCAGTTTTTTTTTTAAATTTAACATCCGTTCAATGTATTACCATATTCAAACACTTTCTCTATTTTAGTTCGGTTCGGTTTTAATTGGTTCGTTTTTACTGAATTGAATACGTCGATCCTCCTTACAGTACATCGCAGTCTTGATACGCATCACGTGGTTATCATACAAAATTTGAGGTATTGGCCTCAGACCCCTTCTCACAATTAACCTTTTTTAGAATAAATGAAAATTCATATTTTCGCCACAACACTATTTACTTTACGTAACTAACTGTCAGTTTGAAGTACGAAGTCCAAAATAAAGGTCACTATCTTACATATAGATATCTTGTAAAAAGTTCTAATTTTGGATGGGTCGGAGGTGTTTAGGCCCAATTAGCATCTATTTTTCATATAAATTTTCTGAAAACCCTAATGTTCTGATCCTCAATGCTGAAAATATAGAGAGAGAGAGAGAGAGAGAGAGAGAGAGAGAGAGAGAGAGAGAGAGAGAGAGAGAGAGAGAGAGAGAGAGAGAGAGAGAGAGAGGGAGGAGATAGATATAGAGCATTTGTTTCTCAAAGTCCAACCTCTTATCTCTTTCTCAAGTCCAGCCTTGTTTCTCAAGACTAACCTCATATCTCTTTCATATCATTTGTCAATAATCCTAAACCAGTGTGAAAGCATTCACTATTTGTTACTTCTAAAATATGAGAAGCATCTAAATTAAGGAGCGCACTTGAAAAATATGAAGGAAAAGAGTAATTATAATTCTAAGAAATGGATTGTGTAATTAAGCATCAAGGTTAATAAGCCAATATTTTGTTCCTAGGGAAAAACAGTTTAGGTAAAGTTAACAAAATCACATATTCCACGTATAGAGTAGGTTAACAATAAATTGGCAATTTTAGGTTTGTTTTTGACACTTTCAAATAAAAAGAAAGGATATATGCTATGCATAGTTTAATAGCCCAAGCAGAAAGAATCATCACACGAACAACAAATATATGTATACCCAAACTAGTTGAATCTACGTTTTCTCCAGCGAATCCGACTTGTGTCTTGCTTCGAAACCCTGGAATCCTAACTACGCTAGGAACGTAGCTGCATAAAAAAGGGAAACGACATTCCCCTTCATTAGCTTTAATTACTTGGATAATAGATAGACCCTTCATGTCAGTATCATTACAAGTTATAACAAGCCTATTGTTTTTGTCGAAATAATAATTTGTAGAAAGGAGGGTAAGACGTGGATATATAAGCGGAAACTCTGGTATGTCCACGACCACCAATTTGGTCCAAGAAGTAAGCATGAGCCAATGCTTCACCCATATGCATATCTTCCTTGTTTTGTGACATTGCTCCAACACCGAAAGCCTATCTCCTTTATAAATCTCTAGTGCAATAGGATTCATCTCATCATAGCTGAATGGCAAGTCATCTGTGGGCTGAAACCTTTCTTTGTAAAAATCATAGCTTTGTCTTGCATGGTCGGACTTTTGTAAGGGTAAAGTCTTGGACGATCAAAGACGGAGGATCATCCACGTTGTTTTGCTGCTCCTCGATGCCCACGGCCGATATCTTAGGACCAGTGTCTAATAGTATAAAACGATGTTCACCGCTATAGATGTGCATGTGAAACGACAAATTCTTCTTGTTGAGTCTCTCTTCCAAAATAAGACTATTCCAAAGCTTACATACACATCTCAACTTTGCAAGAGATTTCCATGGAACTCTGGATAGTGACGTATTTTGGACTCGTACAGATATTGCGACGTATACTATAATGTTTTATAACCGTGCATGTTTCAATATTTAAGTGATAGTTTACTACAAAAGCCTCCTGCCTTAGAGATAATGTTTACTATAATGTTTTTTTTTTACCAACGAAAGTAATACTATAACTTTAGAGATAATAATACCATAATGTAAATCTCAAAAAGTAGCTAAACCAAAAACGAGTTCCTGAGAATGTGTAACTGGAAACAACAAAAACTAGAAAATTGGATAAATATAATTACTGACAATTTGCAAATTCAAAATATCTATTTTTTATAACTGCACGTCACAATATCTACTTTTACCAAAGTGCGTCACTGTCAGAATTTTACCTTTTTGGTAAATAGATTTCCAATTTTTTTTAAACTTAGAAATTATATTTTCCTTAATTCCGAAAGTTTTCTGAAAAAAATAATAATAACATACTTACAGGTAACTTTAATTTCTTATGAAACTTAATTCATATCTCTTTTTCAAATTGTTTCAAAATTTCTTCGTACATATTTGTTTCGCATGTCAAAGATCCAAAACTTGTACTTAGAGACCAAACTACTAGGCAAAGTACAATTCAAAGTCTTTAAGAACTAAAGTTGATGCAAACCAAATAAACCCAGATCCAAAGGTTAAAAACTAAACTAAAAACAAGCTGCAAACATAAGAAACCCCTTTTTATTGTTGGGGAAAGTCACACGGCGCAGCGGAAATACTAATGGTCGTGTTCCCCTGACCTTGTGCGAACCTGTGAGGAAAATACTTCGACGATGGCAAGATATCAAAGTTGCGATAACTAAATGAGACACACAATTTTTACGTGGAAAACCTCCTCGATGTGAGAAGGAAAAACCACGGGACCGTAGTCCACTCAAAAATCCACTATATAAATGGTATGAGTACAACCACGTCCTCCCTGTTCAACAGCCTGAACAGAACAGAGAGTCTAGCTACAAAGAGCTATCTCCAACACAAACAACAACAACAAGAGAGCAACACAAAGCTTCAAAACCGGCAGCAACCAAACGACCTCAGCTCACAAAGATTCCGGCTTCCAGAAACTAATCCAACCGTACAAATCCAAGATAAACAAGTCGACAATACCTCTGCCAAATTTCAGCTCAATAAGAGAAGATCTCACCGTTGGATTTACCAAACACCCAAGACTGCTCTGCTGAAGAACTATGGCGACCAGCTTCAAGAAAACCCAGACAACAGAAGATCCAACCGTTGAAATCCAAATCCCTTCGGTGAACCTCTAACCCACTGACTGAAGAAGCTTCCCACAAAATATCAGCCCGATCAGGATCCGTTTGACCCTCCAAATCCAGTCTTGAAATCACCTTACGAGTTTTCTCCTTCTCTCTCTTTTTCTCCTTTCTCTCTTTTGTCTCTCTCTCTAAACTCTATTATTGTGAGTCTACAGTGCAAAGGGTCATGAGAATTATTATTATGTCTCATGCCACTTGGTCTCTCTCATCTAGGAGGGACCCAACAAACTCCCCCTCCGACTAGATGGAAGAAACAGCCATTCCGGCTATCTCTCGGCATACCTCAAGCTTCCCCCTCGGTAATGACTTCGTCATCATATCAGCTCCATTATCATCCGTATGAACTTTCTCAAGTTCCACTTCCTTAGAAGCAACCACATCACGTATCCAATGATACCTCCTCTGAATGTGTTTTGACTTCGAATGAAATGTAGAATTCTTCCCGAGACAAATAGCGCTTTGACTATCACAAAGCAACACATACTTTTCTTGCTTGAAACCGATCTCTTCACAGAAGTTCTTCATCCACAACAGCTTTACAAGCTTCAACTGCAGCAATGAACTCTGCCTCAGTGGTAGATAGTGCAACACACTTTTGCAACCTTGACTGCCATGCCACAGCTCCACCCGCAAATGTTACCAAGTAACCCGAAGTAGATTTGCTAGAATCAGCATCTCCCGACATGTCAGAATCAGTGTAACTGACAAGCAATGACTTCTTACCTCCAAATGTAATCTTCAAATTAGAAGTCCCTCTGAGATATCTCAAAATCCACTTCACAGCATTCCAATGTTCTCTTCCCGGATTGGAGAGAAACCTGCTGACAACTCCAACGGCGTAGGCTAAATCCGGTCTTGTACAGACCATGGCATACATCAAACTACCCACTGCAGAAGCATACGGAACCTTCGCCATATCTTCCTTCTCCGCATATGTCTTCGGACTTTGTTGACTGCTCAGTCTTAAGTGTGGAGCAAGAGGAGTACTCAACACTTTAGACTTGTCCATGTGAAACCGCTTAAGTACTTTTTCAATGTACTTCTCCTGAGATAAGTGAATCAGCTTCTCACCTCTATCCCGAATAATTCTCATACCAAGAATCTGTTTCGCTGGACCCATATCTTTCATGGCAAAGGACTCACTGAGCTGCTCTTTCAACTCCTTAATTCTGTCCATGTTCCTGCCCACAATCAACATATCATCGACATACAGCAACAAGATGATAAAATCATCCTCACCGAACACCTTCACAAATACACAATGGTCTGAATCAGTCTCTGCATAACCATGCTCCCCCATAACAGACTTGAACTTCATGTACCACTGCCTTGGTGCTTGCTTCAATCCATAAAGGCTTTTCTTCAAGCGGCAAACCAAATTTTCTTTGCCCTTTTGCACATAGCCTTCCGGTTGTTCCATGTAGATCTCTTCCTCCAAATTACCATGAAGGAAAGCAGTCTTCACGTCCATTTGCTCAACCTCTAGATCAAGGCTCGCTGCCAATCCAAGTACAACCCGAATGGATGACATCTTCACAACAGGAGAAAAGATTTCATCATAATCAATTCCCTTCTTTTGGCTGTAGCCTTTCACAACCAATCTAGCCTTGTGTCGAGGTGGCAAATTGTCATCCTCATGCTTAATTCTGTACACCCACTTATTAAGCAGAGCCTTCTTGCCCTTAGGCAATTCCACCAACTCAAAAGTATGGTTCTCCTCAAAAGAATCCATCTCCTCATCCATGGCTCCAAACCACTTATCCTTGTGTTCATCCTCCAAAGCTTCATCATAGCTTTCAGGCTCTCCCCCATCAGTAAGTAATACATACTCACTAGGATCATACCTTGTCGACGGTTTAAGACCTCTCTCGGATCTTCTAACAATAGTAGGTTGGTTCTCAGCAGCTGGTGTCTCACCATGATCGTCACCATGATCACCACTACCATCTTCATGTGCGGGAGCATCTGCACTGGGTGTATTATCCTGAACCTCAACCTCAACCTCACCGTGAACCGATGTAGAAGGAGTAGCCTCTGTATCGATCAAACCCTCAAAAATCTGAGTTGGCTTTTTGGACTTGTCAATGTCCTTAATCGTTTGATCTTCCATAAACACAACATCTCTGCTCCTTACGAGCTTCCTCTCAACGGGATCATAAAATCTGTACCCGAACTCATCATGACCATAACCGATGAACACACACTGCCGCGACTTCATCTCAAGCTTCGATCTATCAACCTTGGGAATATGAACAAATGCCTTACACCCAAAGACCCTCAAGTGACTGTAAGAAACATCCTTACCAGTCCAAACCCTCTCTGGAACATCACCATCCAATGGAGCACTTGGTGACAAATTCAGCACATGAACCACCGTGTTCAAAGCTTCTGCCCAGAAAGTCATCGATAAGCCTGACTGTGAGATCAAACATCTCATCCTCTCGACAATCGTCCGATTCATCCTTTCAGCCAACCCATTCAACTGTGGAGTATGAGGTGGCGTGAACTGATGCCTTATTCCATGCTCTTTGCAATAAGCATCAAATGGTCCAAGATACTCTCCACCATTATCACTGCGGATACACTTCAGCTTCTTCCCCGTTTGTCTCTCAACCAATGCCACAAAGTGCTTGAAATATCCCAGCACCTGATCCTTCGTCCTCATAGGAAATACCCACGACTTCCTTGAATGATCATCAATAAAAGTCACATAATATGATGCGCCACCAAGAGATCTTGTCTTCATTGGACCACACACATCTGAGTGTACCAAATCCAGTACCTCGGGTTTCCTAGAAGGTGCGGAAGACTTGAAAGATACCCTGTGTTGTTTTCCCGCAAAGCAATGCGAACACTTCTGTAGGTGCAAACCAGAGATTCCTGGAATCACCTCATTCTTAGACAACACAACCATTCCCTTCTCACTCATGTGACCGAGTCTCTTATGCCATAACTCCATGGCATTATCATTCTCCACCGCATTAACAACATCTTTGGAGACCTTAGCCTGCATCCAATAGAAAGATGAAGACTTCTCACCTCGAGCCACAATCAAAGAACCGCGAGAGAGCTTCCATTTACCACCACCGTGCAAACTGAAATAACCCTCATCATCAAGTCTTCCCGTCGATATCAGATTCATCCTAATATCAGGAACATGCTTAACATCCTTAAGCACCAGCCTAGTACCAAGACTAGTCTCCAAGCAAACATCACCAATGCCAGCAACCTGAGCCATCGCATCATTCCCCATCTTCACAGAACCATAATTACCCGTAGTATAGGTAGAAAACAAATCCCGCTGTGATGTAGCATGAGTAGTAGCTCCACTGTCAATCACCCAACTGGTGTCCTGGCATGCGACATTAATGGCATCACCCTCAAGAAGAATGAGAAACTGATCTTCGGTGAGAGTCACCCGATCCACCTTTTCTTCTTGATTTCCTTGCTGCTTGTTTTTCAACTTCCAGCAATCCTTCTTCATGTGCCCTTTCTTATGACAGAAGTAGCACTCCATATTAGCAAATCTATTAGACTTGCTCCTGCTCCTGTTCTTGTCTCTCTTGGGATCTCTACTTGTACTTCTCCCCCTTGACTCAGTAACAAAGACATCTGAACGCGAACTGCTAGCATTCGACTGCCTTCTTGCTTCCTCATTAAGAACACTGTTCTTCACTGAATCCATCGAAATAACACCTTCCGACGCGGAGTTACAAAGAGACATCCTGAAAACCTCCCAAGAGTCCGGTAAAGTACCGAGAAGCCACAGACCGTGAATCTCATCATCAAACTTGATGCCCATATCAGACAACTTGTTGAGCAATCCCTGAAACGCATTCAAGTGATCTGTCATCGGAGTCCCCTCCTGATACCTCAGCTCAATCAACTTCTTGATCATGTACATCTTGTTGTTTCCGGTCTTCCTAGCATATAACTGCTCCAGCTTCTTCCACAAAGAACGAGCATCCGTCTCAGTCTCAATATGATGCAACACATTATCATCTACCCACTGCCTTATCAACCCACACACTTGGCGATGCTGCAGCTTCCACTCTTCATCCGTCTTCTTCTCAGGTTTCTGCTCCTCGAAGACTGGAACATGGAATTCTTTAACAAAGAGCAAATCCTCCATCTTGCCCTTCCATAGATGATAGTTAGCACCATTCAAGCTTATCATCCTGCTCATATTTTCCATCTTTCACACAAGCAAATAACAACCCAAAGTTATCAAAACCAAAGCTCTAAAACCAGAAGCTCTGATACCACTCTGTTGGGGAAAGTCACACGGCGCAGCGGAAATACTAATGGTCGTGTTCCCCTGACCTTGTGCGAACCTGTGAGGAAAATACTTCGACGATGGCAAGATATCAAAGTTGCGATAACTAAATGAGACACACAATTTTTACGTGGAAAACCTCCTCGATGTGAGAAGGAAAAACCACGGGACCGTAGTCCACTCAAAAATCCACTATATAAATGGTATGAGTACAACCACGTCCTCCCTGTTCAACAGCCTGAACAGAACAGAGAGTCTAGCTACAAAAGCTATCTCCAACACAAACAACAACAACAAGAGAGCAACACAAAGCTTCAAAACCGGCAGCAACCAAACGACCTCAGCTCACAAAGATTCCGGCTTCCAGAAACTAATCCAACCGTACAAATCCAAGATAAACAAGTCGACAATACCTCTGCCAAATTTCAGCTCAATAAGAGAAGATCTCACCGTTGGATTTACCAAACACCCAAGACTGCTCTGCTGAAGAACTATGGCGACCAGCTTCAAGAAAACCCAGACAACAGAAGATCCAACCGTTGAAATCCAAATCCCTTCGGTGAACCTCTAACCCACTGACTGAAGAAGCTTCCCACAAAATATCAGCCCGATCAGGATCCGTTTGACCCTCCAAATCCAGTCTTGAAATCACCTTACGAGTTTTCTCCTTCTCTCTCTTTTTCTCCTTTCTCTCTTTTGTCTCTCTCTCTAAACTCTATTATTGTGAGTCTACAGTGCAAAGGGTCATGAGAATTATTATTATGTCTGCCCACTTGGTTCTCTCCATCTAGGAGGGACCCAACATTATTAGAAAAAAAAAACAATTTTTTGAACAAACCTCGTCGATGTGGCAAGCCCCCAATCAGATCAGATGCCCCTTCTCTCTCTTCTTCTATCGTTATTTCAGCATTGAGGATCCAACATTAGGGTTTTCGGAAAATTTTCGTGAAAAATAATGCTTATTGGGCCCACGCTCCGGCCCATCAAAAAGTTGAATTTGTTACAGCCTAGGTGAAATAGTGACGTATTTTGGACTCGTACAGATATTGCAACGTATATTTTGGACTTCGTACTTCAAACCGGCAGTCAGTTACGCAAGGTAAATAGTGTTATGATACCAACAGTGCCTGAGTATATTAGTTAAACTAGTGGTATTCCGGCGCTACGCGCCGGTTCGTATGTTTTGTTCTTACGTGAATTTACAATTCATTTATGGTCTTAGTAAAAGAAGTATGTTCACAGAAATGAAAATGAAAATACGTCGAAAGAAAATGATCTTATGCTTATCGCGGGATATGCTTTTCGTGTCATATATATAATTATATTATTGTATATATTCATTATGTGTATTTCATATTAGCATTTTCAAGAGAAGTGTATAACAACGTTTATGGTTTTTAAGAATGTTAGGGTGTAGAAGGATTGTGTATACGAAAACTAATTATGTTTGATTTCGTTGTTTGTGTTTATATTAATAGGTTGCTACGTATAACATTTATATAGGTTAGATGCGGTTTACGTGTATTCTAGTTGTATGTTTTTAAGCCATGATTGACTGGCTAGTTGTGGTTTGTTATATTTTGGACTCTCAAAGCTGAGTATGTGGTTGGCATGATTATCGTTTGTATGATGAAATTGAGTTTAGATGATTGCATTTAGTAACAGTTTATCTGTATGCTGAATATGTTATTGAAAAGATGAGTTAAATAACGGAAGTGTAACGTAAAATAAGTAGGTGTTATTAAAAAAGAAATGTATTTTTAGACGATCACTGTTTGAAATACGTATTTTAATTTTTGTTGTCATTTACTTTTTTGTTTGTTTATAATCTTATTTTTTAGCATTCCAATCAAATTGATTTGTTCATAGAATCATAGAGTTCATAATTAACAAATTGATGTTGCATTTCTTATAAAAAGTAATGGAAACTCAAACACCGTCTGTAATGGGATCAACAAAGCAAAACTATTAAAAATTGAAACCATTGGAATAGAAAATTGAGAAGAACGGAA
>NW_026014672.1:0-31409 GCF_020379485.1 Brassica napus
GACCCTACATCTATAGATTAACACAAAACCACAATGCAAATATAATAGACTTTTTAATAATCCAAAACACTATCTATATTAGTGAACATTAGTGCTTTATATTCTTGTTTTGTATTGGTGGAGCTTTATTATTTACATTTTTAACCTATTTCCAATAAACTTTATATAGTTAAATATTTATCCTCATAAATAGTCAGAAATAAAGCATTTGTTGAATAATAAGAACCAAAATTATGTTCTAGCTTCTATAAAGTTGTTGTTGTTCAAAAAATAAAAGCTTCTATAAAGTTGTTACAATGTTATCTATAATAATAAGGGGGGATTTTCTCTCACCTCCTG
The DNA here is from genome assembly GCF_020379485.1 of Brassica napus. Lineage (NCBI taxonomy): Eukaryota > Viridiplantae > Streptophyta > Magnoliopsida > Brassicales > Brassicaceae > Brassica > Brassica napus. The sequence continues at coordinate 340 of NW_026014672.1, forward strand.
CAAGCCACGTCCTTTTTTTAGGGGTGGGCATATGTCGCCACGTGTCGGCGCTTAATTGGTTACGTTTTTTTTTTTTTTTCCCTTATTATTCGTTTTGGGCTCCGGCTAATGTTTTGTTTTTTTATTTGTTTTGTCGCGGCCCACCTTGACTGATCGTGCCCAGGGTTTTCACGTCTCGTCTTTGTCTTTGTCTTCTACCTTCTCATCATCGACCGCGAGACGCAGAGATTCGAGCCTGTTGAGTATCCCTAACGCCTCCGATTTCAATAACTCTGCAACTTAACTCCACTGAGCGGTAGAGAAGGCGAGAGCCACCACTGGATCTCTCTCTCGCTCTCTCTCCTCCTCTCTCTCTCTCTCTCTCGCTCTCTCTCTCTCTCTCTCTCTCTCCGCCTCTCGCGGATCTCTCTCTCTCTCCTCTCCTCTGTGAGTTTTGATTTCGATTTGTTTTGTCTTGGAAAGAAAGTTGGAGGAGGCAGAAAAGCTTGATGGAGGAGGACAGAGAAGAAGCTTCATGAGGTGAGGAGGCTGGACGAACAGACAGCAGAAGAGGCGGGATGAAAAGGCGGAGGAGGAGGCTTGACGCTCAAGTTTGCCAGCGTGGAGAGTTCAACAAGAAGATGGCGGCCTCTTGATTAGTTTTAGTGTTGTATTTTTTTTTTAATTTTGTTTAATGGTATAAACCATTAAAAATTACAAACTGGTTCAAATATTTTAAACCTGTTTTATATATACATTATATGTTTATCTATATTCTAGAGTGATGAGAGGACGAGATCTTTGTAGATGCAGTTTTGAGTGATGAGGTCTGACACGGAGGCCAAGCCGTGGACGTTAATATGGCAGCATAGAAGTTTGGAGACACCTTCAGAGTTCAGACACAGATCTGGGAGCTGTTCGGGACGCATGTCGATGGCTGTCTCCCACTACACACAACAGCTGATTTTGCAGACGGACTACAAGATGTGAACAATTGCCACCGAGTGACGGTTGTTGGTTTCAAACTATTGCCAGAAAGGTGAGTGAGAAGTTTCATCTCATTCGTTACATATATTCTACAAATATATCTTTTTATTCCTCCACTGCAAGGTATACCTTTTTATTCATCCAAGTATGCATCTTTATGGAGTTTTGTAGCTTGTGATTAAGTGTTTAGTGTAGCCAATCTTAAAGCTTCATTCGTGGAGGAGTTTAAGTCTGGATGAGTTTAAGTCTGAACGTTCTTTAAGATTTGAATAGTTTTCATTTTTGAAGGATTTGGTAAAGATCCCAACATTTTAACGTTAACATGTGGATTCACAGGTTTATTCTTTGGACTGGACACCTGAGATGAACCAGATTGTCAGTGCATCTCAACAAGACACACTCAGTTAGAAGAAAAAGTGATGGAAAAGGGAAAGACACAACCAAGGGCCAATTGATAAAGTGCTGAAAATGCAATCGTTTAGATCTTGAAAAGGTCAGACTTGTTATGAAAGTCATGTAGAGACAGCGCCGAATATGTTGAAAATAAAAGGATGTGGGGGTTCGCTGCACTATTTGCACAGTAAATTTCTTTTATATATATATGATCGATTTCGATCATTTGTAAGATCATCATTCACTCTTCTCTCTAATAATATCTTTCTATCAGTATTAAAAATTCCACGGATATAAATTTTGTCCTTATTTAAATTCCTGCGATACATAAAATTCCAGTTCTATTTATAACAAGACTTTAATAATATGATTAGTTAAATTCTATTTTTATATACTATATATATCTAAATGGGTATATCACTCTGCCCACCTGCACCAAACCAAACTCACACGCTCACAGGTTTATATATACTATTTATGTATAATTTAGATACTGAAAATGTGGGAGATTGGCACATTTCTCCATTAGAGTTACTCCACAGTGGTCCTTTGCTTGATTTTGATCTTCTTCTTCCAATGTTGTTCTTCAATGGCTGCCTTGATTTACCGTCTCTACAAATGTCCTTATCTCAGACACTTGTGGAGAAGCTTATGGTCTCTGTGAGTAACCAACTTGAACCGTAGATCTACATAGATAGTTCGTTGTTTGTCTCATATAGTTTTGTTCATCAATTTTCAGGTCAAAGCTGCAGAGCCTTTTCCTTCAATCGTCGCAGCATCTAAACTATTGCAGTGGTTTCATCTGGATTGTGTGGAGATCACGGAGATGCCATACATTTGACAACAATAATGCTACCGATATCATGAACATAAATTTTTCTCCAACTCTCTCTTTTTTCATGTTACCACCACTCCATTATAAGAAGCTATCTAGAGATTTTGTTTCTGTCACCAGCTATCTAGAGATTTCATACTTCATAATAACTTTAAAAATTGAAAAATAATCTACATTTTCATCTTTTTAGTATATAGATCAAATCTATTAACGACACATTTAATAATTGATGAAATATTTCTAATTTATTTTCAATTGAACCAAGTTCTTTTCAACAAACTTTCTTTGAACATATAATAATATAGTAAATACGTAAATAATTCAAAAATATATAGAATTCTGAAAAAAAAAATAAGAGTAAGAGATGTAAAGTTTTTTTTTGAACACGAGATTAAAAGGTGCTTCCTACATTAGAAAAAAACAATAGTTTGTTCCCCAAAAGTATACATAAATTACCAAGAAATTAAAAAAACACAACTAATGACTAATATATAAGCAGAACAGAAATCTAATTAGAATTCTGGAAAATGAAAAAAAATAGAAAATATACAAATGAAACGATAACATATAGTGAAAGTGCACAATATAGCTTGAATTTTTAAAATTTGTCAACGATTAATAATTGTGAAAATACATCATATCATTTTCATATATAAATTTCAAGCATACATAGAGAAAATCAAAAAGATTTAAAAGGGAAATCCATTTATGATATTGTTTTTAACGTTTATCAAACCAAAGACAGCAAAAATGAAAAATAGTGAATCTTACATAACTTTTTTTTTCTATTTTTAGTCACCAAACTGAAGTTTATAGAAATTAATAAGAAAAAATGATGGATAAACAAAATTTAAAATAAAAAGAAACACTTAAAAAAATAAAAATTCCCAACATGTAAAGGATAAAAAAATTAAATTATTCGAACTAAATAATATAATAAAAATTCACATATAACCTAAAATATATACTTCCAATAATACATAGGAAAACTCATAAAATCAAATATTATTTATGATAATGCTTTCCACGTTAAATCTAACACCAAACGGGGCCAGAGTTTAAAAGGAAAGTAGTGATCATCTTTGGAATTTTCTGTTTCTTATGGTGGCAACATTTAAGATAATGGAAATTAAAACAAACTCTTGGAAGACCGCAATCAAGAATTTGTATATAATCAAAACCAAGAGTTAAAACATAGTAGGAAAATAAGCAAGAAAAAAATCAAACAATAAACTTGTGCTAAGTGCATAAAAACTGTAGAACAATTGCAAAAGAAATGTGTGATACCAAGCACAATTTTAAGGCTATTACATCCTATCAAATACTAAAACACACATCCAGCTTCCTTACTGAATGAATAAAGAAAACAACGTGTTAAATCAAAACTCTGATAATACTAACATCTTCAGAACAAACACGATAAAATTTACATGAAGATAAAAGTATAAACGTATTTTAGATAAGTCAAATGAAATGGTTTAAGCAAAAACACACTACTCTATTTTTACTTGAATATATAGGAAATAATCAATCACATATGAGGTTGTGTTTCTGGTAATCAAATAAACACAATACTAATGAATTGCGATAATTACAAATGAAACAATATAAGGATATCTATATGATAGAAAATCAAACGTTCCTTACGCGATGTCCCTATTATGAAGAACAAGACAAAGGGAATTAATAGGATCTTTATAATGCCACCAAGAAGTTGCAAGTTCAATGATCTTGAAAGTAGATGCAGTGATTGTTTATATTACAAGCAAATAGATAAATTCTTGGAGACAGTTAACCCTTTATAAGAACAGCCTCCATTTATGGATCCATTTCCGTTCTTCTCAATTTTCTATTCCAATGGTTCAATTTTTAATAGTTTTGCTTTGTTGATCCCATTACAACGGTGTTTGAGTTTCCATTACTTTTTATAAGAAATGCAACATCAATTTGTTAATTATGAACTCTATGATTCTATGAACAAATCAATTTGATTGGAATGCTAAAAAATAAGATTATAAACAAACAAAAAAGTAAATGACAACAAAAATTAAAATACGTATTTCAAACAGTGATCGTCTAAAAATACATTTCTTTTTTAATAACACCTACTTATTTTACGTTACACTTCCGTTATTTAACTCATCTTTTCAATAACATATTCAGCATACAGATAAACTGTTACTAAATGCAATCATCTAAACTCAATTTCATCATACAAACGATAATCATGCCAACCACATACTCAGCTTTGAGAGTCCAAAATATAACAAACCACTAGCCAGTCAATCATGGCTTAAAACATACAACTAGAATACACGTAAACCGCATCTAACCTATATAATATGTTATATGTAGCAACCTATTATATAAACACAAACAACGAAATCAAACATAATTAGTTTTCGTATACACAATCCTTCTACACCCTAACTTCTTAAAACCATAAACGTTGTTATAACACTTCTCTTGAAAATGCTAATATGAAATACACATAATGAATATATACAATAATATAATTATATATATGACACGAAACATATCCCGCGATAAGCATAAGATCATTTTTTCGTTCGACGTATTTTCCATTTTCATTTCTGTGAACATACTTCTTTTACTAAGACCATAAATGAATTGTAATTCACGTAAGAACAAAACATACGAACCCGGCGCGTAGCGCCGGAATACCACTAGTTTAACTAATATACTCAGCACTGTTGGTATCATACACTATTTACCTTGCGTAACTGACTGCCGGTTTGAAGTACGAAGTCCAAAATATACGTCGCAATATCTGTACAGTCCAAATACGTCACTATTTCACCTAGGCTGTAACAAATTCAACTTTTGATGGGCCGGGAGCGTTGGGCCCATAAGCATTTATTTTTCACGTAATTTCCTCCGAAACCCTAATTCTGATCCTCAGCTGAAAATAACGATGAAGAAAGAGAGAGAGGGGCATCTGATCTGATTTGGGGGCTTCCACATCGACGAGGTTTTTTCAAAATCTGTTTTTTTTTTTTCTAATAAATGTTGGGTCCCTCCTAGATGGAGAGAACCAAGTGGGCAGACATAATAATAATTCTCATGACCCTTTGCACTGTAGACTCACAATAATAGAGTTTAGAGAGAGAGACAAAAAAGAGAGAAAGGAAAAAAGAGAAGAAGGAGAAAACTCTTAAGGTGATTTCAAGACTGGATTTGGATCAGGGTCAAACGGATCCTGATCGGGCTGATATTTTGTGGGAAGCTTCTTCAGTCAGTGGGTTAGAGGTTCACCGAAGGGATTTGGATTTCAACGGTTGGATCTTCTGTTGTCTGGGTTTTTGTGAAGCTGGTCGCCATAGTTCTTCAGCAGAGCAGTCTTGGGTGTTTGGTAAATCCAACGGTGAGATCTTCTCTTATTGAGCTGAAATTTGGCAGAGGTATTGTCGACTTGTTTATCTTGGATTTGTACGGTTGGATTAGTTTCTGGAAGCCGGAATCTTTGTGAGCTGAGGTCGTTTGGTTGCTGCCGGTTTTGAAGCTTTGTGTTGCTCTCTTGTTGTTGTTGTTTGTGTTGGAGATAGCTTTTTGTAGCTAGACTCTCTGTTCTGTTCAGGCTGTTGAACAGGGAGGACGTGGTTGTACTCATACCATTTATATAGTGGATTTTGAGTGGACTACGGTCCCGTGGTTTTTCTTCTCACATCGAGGAGGTTTTCCACGTAAAAATTGTGTGTCTCATTTAGTTATCGCAACTTTGATATCTTGCCATCGTCGAAGTATTTCCTCACAGGTTCGCACAAGGTCAGGGGAACACGACCATTAGTATTTCCGCTGCGCCGTGTGACTTTCCCCAACAGAGTGGTATCAGAGCTTCTGGTTTTAGAGCTTTGGTTTTGATAACTTTGGTTGTTATTTGCTTGTGTGAAAGATGGAAAATATGAGCAGGATGATAAGCTTGAATGGTGCTAACTATCATCTATGGAAGGGCAAGATGGAGGATTTGCTCTTTGTTAAAGAATTCCATGTTCCAGTCTTCGAGGAGCAGAAACCTGAGAAGAAGACGGATGAAGTGGAAGCTGCAGCATCGCCAAGTGTGTGGGTTGATAAGGCAGTGGGTAGATGAAAATGTGTTGCATCATATTGAGACTGAGACGGATGCTCGTTCTTTGTGGAAGAAGCTGGAGCAGTTATATGCTAGGAAGACCGGAAATAACAAGATGTACATGATCAAGAAGTTGATTGAGCTGAGGTATCAGGAGGGGACTCCGATGACAGATCACTTGAATGCGTTTCAGGGATTGCTCAACAAGTTGTCTGATATGGGCATCAAGTTTGATGATGAGATTCACGGTCTGTGGCTTCTCGGTACTTTACCGGACTCTTGGGAGGTTTTCAGGATGTCTCTTTGTACTCTCGCGTCGGAAGGTGTTATTTCGATGGATTCAGTGAAGAACAGTGTTCTTAATGAGGAAGCAAGAAGGCAGTCGAATGCTAGCAGTTCGCGTTCAGATGTCTTTGTTACTGAGTCAAGGGGGAGAAGTACAAGTAGAGATCCCAAGAGAGACAAGAACAGGAGCAGGAGCAAGTCTAATAGATTTGCTAATATGGAGTGCTACTTCTGTCATAAGAAAGGGCACATGAAGAAGGATTGCTGGAAGTTGAAAAACAAGCAGCAAGGAAATCAAGAAGAAAAAGTGGATCGGGTGACTCTCACCGAAGATCAGTTTCTCATTCTTCTTGAGGGTGATGCCATTAATGTCGCATGCCAGGACACCAGTTGGGTGATTGACAGTGGAGCTACTACTCATGCTACATCACAGCGGGATTTGTTTTCTACCTATACTACGGGTAATTATGGTTCTGTGAAGATGGGGAATGATGCGATGGCTCAGGTTGCTGGCATTGGTGATGTTTGCTTGGAGACTAGTCTTGGTACTAGGCTGGTGCTTAAGATGTTAAGCATGTTCCTGATATTAGGATGAATCTGATATCGACGGGAAGACTTGATGATGAGGGTATTTCAGTTTGCACGGTGGTGGTAAATGGAAGCTCTCTCGCGGTTCTTTGATTGTGGCTCGAGGTGAGAAGTCTTCATCTTTCTATTGGATGCAGGCTAAGGTCTCCAAAGATTGTTGTTGTGCGGTGGAGAATGATAATGCCATGGAGTTATGGCATAAGAGACTCGGTCACATGAGTGAGAGAAAAATGGTGTGTTGTCTAAGAATGAGGTGATTCCAGGAATCTCTGGTTTGCACCTACAGAAGTGTTCGCATTGCTTTGCGGGAAACAACACAGGGTATCTTTCAAGTCTTCCGCACCTTCTAGGAAACCCGAGGTACTGGATTTGGTACACTCAGATGTGTGTGGTCCAATGAAGACAAGATCTCTTGGTGGCGCATCATATTATGTGACTTTTATTGATGATCATTCAAGGAAGTCGTGGGTATTTCCTATGAGGACGAAGGATCAGGTGCTGGGATATTTCAAGCACTTTGTGGCATTGGTTGAGAGACAAACGGGGAAGAAGCTGAAGTGTATCCGCAGTGATAATGGTGGAGAGTATCTTGGACCATTTGATGCTTATTGCAAAGAGCATGGAATAAGGCATCAGTTCACGCCACCTCATACTCCACAGTTGAATGGGTTGGCTGAAAGGATGAATCGGACGATTGTCGAGAGGATGAGATGTTTGATCTCACAGTCAGGCTTATCGATGACTTTCTGGGCAGAAGCTTTGAACACGGTGGTTCATGTGCTGAATTTGTCACCAAGTGCTCCATTGGATGGTGATGTTCCAGAGAGGGTTTGGACTGGTAAGGATGTTTCTTACAGTCACTTGAGGGTCTTTGGGTGTAAGGCATTTGTTCATATTCCCAAGGTTGATAGATCGAAGCTTGAGATGAAGTCGCGGCAGTGTGTGTTCATCGGTTATGGTCATGATGAGTTCGGGTACAGATTTTATGATCCCGTTGAGAGGAAGCTCGTAAGGAGCAGAGATGTTGTGTTTATGGAAGATCAAACGATTAAGGACATTGACAAGTCCAAAAAGCCAACTCAGATTTTTGAGGGTTTGATCGATACAGAGGCTACTCCTTCTACATCGGTTCACGGTGAGGTTGAGGTTGAGGTTCAGGATAATACACCCAGTGCAGATGCTCCCGCACATGAAGATGGTAGTGGTGATCATGGTGACGATCATGGTGAGACACCAGCTGCTGAGAACCAACCTACTATTGTTAGAAGATCCGAGAGAGGTCTTAAACCGTCGACAAGGTATGATCCTAGTGAGTATGTATTACTTACTGATGGGGGAGAGCCTGAAAGCTATGATGAAGCTTTGGAGGATGAACACAAGGATAAGTGGTTTGGAGCCATGGATGAGGAGATGGATTCTTTTGAGGAGAACCATACTTTTGAGTTGGTGGAATTGCCTAAGGGCAAGAAGGCTCTGCTTAATAAGTGGGTGTACAGAATTAAGCATGAGGATGATAATTTGCCACCTCGACACAAGGCTAGATTGGTTGTGAAAGGCTACAGCCAAAAGAAGGGAATTGATTATGATGAAATCTTTTCTCCTGTTGTGAAGATGTCATCCATTCGGGTTGTACTTGGATTGGCAGCGAGCCTTGATCTAGAGGTTGAGCAAATGGACGTGAAGACTGCTTTCCTTCATGGTAATTTGGAGGAAGAGATCTACATGGAACAACCGGAAGGCTATGTGCAAAAGGGCAAGAAAATTTGGTTTGCCGCTTGAAGAAAAGCCTTTATGGATTGAAGCAAGCACCAAGGCAGTGGTACATGAAGTTCAAGTCTGTTATGGGGGAGCATGGTTATGCAGAGACTGATTCAGACCATTGTGTATTTGTGAAGGTGTTCGGTGAGGATGATTTTATCATCTTGTTCTGTATGTCGATGATATGTTGATTGTGGGCAGGAACATGGACAGAATTAAGGAGTTGAAAGAGCAGCTCAGTGAGTCCTTTGCCATGAAAGATATGGGTCCAGCGAAACAGATTCTTGGTATGAGAATTATTCGGGATAGAGGTGAGAAGCTGATTCACTTATCTCAGGAGAAGTACATTGAAAAAGTACTTAAGCGGTTTCACATGGACAAGTCTAAAGTGTTGAGTACTCCTCTTGCTCCACACTTAAGACTGAGCAGTCAACAAAGTCCGAAGACATATGCGGAGAAGGAAGATATGGCGAAGGTTCCGTATGCTTCTGCAGTGGGTAGTTTGATGTATGCCATGGTCTGTACAAGACCGGATTTAGCCTACGCCGTTGGAGTTGTCAGCAGGTTTCTCTCCAATCCGGGAAGAGAACATTGGAATGCTGTGAAGTGGATTTTGAGATATCTCAGAGGGACTTCTAATTTGAAGATTACATTTGGAGGTAAGAAGTCATTGCTTGTCAGTTACACTGATTCTGACATGTCGGGAGATGCTGATTCTAGCAAATCTACTTCGGGTTACTTGGTAACATTTGCGGGTGGAGCTGTGGCATGGCAGTCAAGGTGCAAAAGTGTGTTGCACTATCTACCACTGAGGCAGAGTTCATTGCTGCAGTTGAAGCTTGTAAAGAGCTTTTGTGGATGAAGAACTTCTGTGAAGAGATCGGTTTCAAGCAAGAAAAGTATGTGTTGCTTTGTGATAGTCAAAGCGCTATTTGTCTCGGGAAGAATTCTACATTTCATTCGAAGTCAAAACACATTCAGAGGAGGTATCATTGGATACGTGATGTGGTTGCTTCTAAGGAAGTGGAACTTGAGAAAGTTCATACGGATGATAATGGAGCTGATATGATGACGAAGTCATTACCGAGGGGGAAGCTTGAGGTATGCCGAGAGATAGCCGGAATGGCTGTTTCTTCCATCTAGTCGGAGGGGGAGTTTGTTGGGTCCCTCCTAGATGGAGAGAACCAAGTGGGCATGAGACATAATAATAATTCCATGACCCTTTGCACTGTAGACTCACAATAATAGAGTTTAGAGAGAGAGACAAAAGAGAGAAAGGAGAAAAAGAGAAGAAGGAGAAAACTCGTAAGGTGATTTCAAGACTGGATTTGGAGGGTCAAACGGATCCTGATCGGGCTGATATTTTGTGGGAAGCTTCTTCAGTCAGTGGGTTAGAGGTTCACCGAAGGGATTTGGATTTCAACGGTTGGATCTTCTGTTGTCTGGTTTTCTTGAAGCTGGTCGCCATAGTTCTTCAGCAGAGCAGTCTTGGGTGTTTGGTAAATCCAACGGTGAGATCTTCTCTTATTGAGCTGAAATTGGCAGAGGTATTGTCGACTTGTTTATCTTGGATTTGTACGGTTGGATTAGTTTCTGGAAGCCGGAATCTTTGTGAGCTGAGGTCGTTTGTTTGCTGCCGGTTTTGAAGCTTTGTGTTGCTCTCTTGTTGTTGTTGTTTGTGTTGGAGATAGCTCTTTGTAGCTAGATTCTCTGTTCTGTTCAGGCTGTTGAACAGGGAGGACGTGGTTGTACTCATACCATTTATATAGTGGATTTTTGAGTGGACTACGGTCCCGTGGTTTTTCCTTCTCACATCGAGGAGGTTTTCCACGTAAAAATTGTGTGTCTCATTTAGTTATCGCAACTTTGATATCTTGCCATCGTCGAAGTATTTTCCTCACAGGTTCGCACAAGGTCAGGGGAACACGACCATTAGTATTTCCGCTGCGCCGTGTGACTTTCCCAACAATAAAAGGGGTTTCTTATGTTTGCAGCTTGTTTTTAGTTTAAGTTTTTAAAACCTTTTGGATCTGGTTATTGTTTGCATCAACTTAAGTTTCTTAAAGACTTTGATTGTACTTTGCCTAGTAGTTTGGTCTCTAAGTACAATTTTGGATCTTTTGACATGCGAAACAAATATTACGAAGAAATTTTGAAACAATTTGAAAAAGAGATATGAAGTAAGTTTCATAGAAATAAGTTACCTGTAATATGTTTTATTATTTTTTTCAGAAACTTTCGGAATTAAGGAAAATATAATTTCTAAGTTTAAAAAAATTGGAAATCTATTTACCAAAAAGGTAAAATTCTGACAGTGACGCACTTTGGTAAAAGTAGATATTGTGACGTGCAGTTATAAAAAATAGATATTATTTGCAAATTGTCAGTAATTATATTTATCCATTTTCTAGTTTTTTGTTGTTTCCAGTTACACATTCTCAGGAACTCGTTTTTGGTTTAGCTACTTTTTGAGATTTACATTATGGTATTATTATCTCTAAAGTTATAGTATTACTTTCGTTGGTAAAAAAAAACATTATAGTAAACATTATCTCTAAGGCAGGAGGCTTTTGTAGTAAACTATCACTTAAATATTGAAACATGCACGGTTATAAAACATTATAGTATACGTCGCAATATCTGTACGAGTCCAAAATACGTCACTATCCAGAGTTCCATGGAAATCTCTTGCAAAGTTGAGATGTGTATGTAAGCTTTGGAATAGTCTTATTTTGGAAGAGAGACTCAACAAGAAGAATTTGTCGTTTCACATGCACTCTATAGCGGTGAACATCGTTTTATACTATTAGACACTGGTCCTAAGATATCGGCCGTGGGCATCGAGGAGCAGCAAAACAACGTGGATGATCCTCCGTCTTTGATCGTCCAAGACTTTACCCTTACAAAAGTCCGACCATGCAAGACAAAGCTATGATTTTTACAAAGAAAGGTTTCAGCCCACAGATGACTTGCCATTCAGCTATGATGAGATGAATCCTATTGCACTAGAGATTTATAAAGGAGATAGGCTTTCGGTGTTGGAGCAATGTCACAAAACAAGGAAGATATGCATATGGGTGAAGCATTGGCTCATGCTTACTTCTTGGACCAAATTGGTGGTCGTGGACATACCAGAGTTTCCGCTTATATATCCACGTCTTACCCTCCTTTCTACAAATTATTATTTCGACAAAACAATAGGCTTGTTATAACTTGTAATGATACTGACATGAGGGTCTATCTATTATCAAGTCATCACGACAAGGAATTCCAAGTAATTAAAGCTAATGAAGGGAATGTCGTTTCTCTCTTTTTTATGCAGCTACGTTCCTAGCTTAGCTAGGGTTCCAGGGTTTTCGAAGCAAGACACAAGTCGGATTCGCTGGAGAAAACGTAGATTCAACTAGTTTGGGTATACATATATTTGTTGTTTCGTGTGATGATTCTTTCTGCTTGGGCTATTAAACTATGCATAGCATATATCCTTTCTTTTTATTTGAAAGTGTCAAAAACAAACCTAAAATTGCCAATTTATTGTTAACCTACTCTATACGTGGAATATGTGATTTTGTTAACTTTACCTAATCTGTTTTTCCCTAGAAACAAAAAATATTGGCTTATTAACCTTGATGCTTAATTACACAATCCATTTCTTAGAATTATAATTACTCTTTTTCCTTCATATTTTTCAAGTGCGCTCCTTAATTTAGATGCTTCTCATATTTTAGAAGTAACAAATAGTGAATGCTTTCACACTGGTTTAGGATTATTGACAAATGATATGAAAGAGATATGAGGTTAGTCTTGAGAAACAAGGCTGGACTTGAGAAAGAGATAAGAGGTTGGATTTGAGAAACAAAGCTGAACTTGAGAAACAAGGCTAAGGAGCTGGATTTTCAGGAACATAGTGGAGCTGGGCGAATTAAACTCACAAGAAGCACCTAACAGTTGGAGAGTAAAGAGACAAGTTGGGTGAATTATTTATAGTATTAGTCACATGATCTACTTAAGGATGGAAGAAGAAAAGGAAGGCTCCAAGACCGTTGAGGACTTGTCACTATCCATCGATCAGATTTCTATTCTTTATTCTTTTCTTAGTTTATGAGTTTCATATTTTATTCATTGTTGTAGCAAGGCATCTTGCCTTTAAATCTCTGTAACATGTTGCACATTATGGTTAAGGAAATAAATCCTTCTTTACTCTATCTCTCTTACTCTTGATTTCTCTTCTCACTCTCTCTCTTGTTCTTCACTTTGTTCTTCAATAACTTTCATGGTATCAGAGCTTTAAGCTCCTGATTACCTCAATATACTTCCGCAAGCTTACTCTATTTCTCTCTGTCTCTTGATTCTCTGGTTTATTTCACAAATTTCTCTACAGATTTCTTTTATCCAGTGGATAATAAATCTGAGTTCTTGAGTGTTCTTGAGTGTTCTTGAATATTTTCTTCAAATTTTTTTGGCTGTGCTCACTCTGTTATGTCTCTAATCTTATTTCTTGAGAGTTTATCTTGTTTCTAAGCTTGAGATCTCTCAGTTCTAGAACTAATTTTTCTCAAATCCAGTTTTGAAATTTCAAAATATTCTTGGCGCCAGATTGAGAGAAATGGAACAGTACAAAGCAATTCACATTCCAGTCACACTCAAGGGACCAGAAAGCTATATTACCTGGTCTAGGATGGCCAGGACAGCCCTTGGAGGTAGAGGTCTTTGGGAGCATGTCTCTTCAAGTTCAGCTGCAAAGCAAATCACCCAAGGAGAAGATGGCAAGGAGGTTGTAGTGGTAGATGAAGGCAAATGGTTCAGAAGATCTCATGGTGCTGTCTACCTTGCAAAGCTACGTAGCGATGGAGCTCGGTCGCTACGTAGCAACCGAGCGGAATGGACGTTTGGTCGCTACGTAGCGACTAAGCTTTGGCTCGAACTCGGTCGCTACGTAGCGACCGAGCGGAGCACGTGTTTGGTCACTGTGTAACGATCCTTCTCGACCACTTGTCCGATGATTCGCGTTTCTTCCGCAAACCTTTTCGTAAAGAAGAATCTATTTCGAAAAAGTATTTGTCGAAGAAGTTTTCTACGTTTTTTTTTCAAGTTTATTTATCCAAGTTTCCTATTATTTTAGTGTTTTACATTTTTTTTTCTTTTAACCGTCATCCATACTTATATATATGTATGTTAAGGTTATAAACCATGCGTGCAATAAAGTTTTTGAAAAAGTATTTGTTGAAGAATTTTTCTTCTTTTTTTTCTTTCTTCGGATTTGGACGTTAACTTCGTCGCAACCGTTTTTGACCCCAACATTTTGTTGTCAAAAACTCTTCACCTGTGTTATCCACACTTCAAGATTTCTAAATCCCAAGAGCGCCGTATCCAATTTCTGATTCTTTAGCTAAGACTGTAAGAGTTTTTCATAGAGAACTTTGTTTTACCGATTATTCTCTTCTGATCTGGTTACTCACCGATCTCAAGTTTGAGCATAGAATAACCGTTTGTTGTAAACAACAAAATTTAAAATATATTTGACCTATACCATTCCGTAGGTCAAATATATCAATCCGTAACCTACACCTATCATGAGGTAAAGTTGTATGATATGTGTGCCCGATTGTATCAATATATGTGTATTTGATTGTATGAATGGTAAAGTTGGATTAGACTTTTTTTAGCTAATTAGACTTGTATTATTGATATGATATAACAAAGGTCCTCGAGCAGGGAGAAATCGACAAATCTAGGATATACGATACTCATTCTGTATCTAGATGAATTGGAATGTAAAAAAAAACTATTAATGCAAACTTTTCATTACTGTTATACAAACTAATAAATACATGAAACACACAAGACATCATGCTAGAGGTGTCCAATCCGGATATCGGTTCTTTTTTTTTCGGTATTTCAGTTTATAAAAATATCTACCATATTAAAACCATAGCTACTCTAGTTTGGTTCGGTTTATATACCGTCGGTTTTTGGTTTATTCGGTTTTATACCAAAAAGTTATACATATTTTTATCTTTTATAATATTTTATGAATTTACTTTATATGATTAGATATCGACTTTAGTATGACACAAAAATATTTTGTTTTTAAATACACTATTTTTATTCATTTTTTAATATTTAAAATAATTATTAAACATATTAGTTAATAATAATAGTAGTTTTATAGGATAAAATAAGAAAAATTAGTAATATTAAATAACTAAATATTAGCACATATATTTGTCAAAAAAATTTAAAATTATTTTTTTTTAACTTGATAAAATGAAAATTTTACTTTTAACTTAAAATAAAAATTAATAAATAAATTATGTATCTATTATTAATTATTTATATAATTTACATATATGTATACTAGTATATTTTAATTGATCGATTTATTTGGTTTGATCGGTTTATATACCAAATCATACCATATATTCAGTTTTTTTTTAATTTAACATCAGTTCGGTTTTTAATAGACTATTTTTGTTCATTTTTAATAATTAAAATAATTAGTAACATATTATGTTAATAATAATAGTAGTTTTAATAGGATAAAATAAGAAAAATGGTAATATTAAATAACTAAATATAGCACATATATTTGTCAACAAAAATTAAAAATTATTTTTTTGACTTGATAAAATGAAAATTTTACTTTTAAATTAAATAAAATATTAATAAATAGATTATGTATATATTATTAATTATATTATACTACATTTTTCATATTATGTGTCATTTTAGATTTGTGCACACAGATTAATAAAACATTTAATTTTGCATATTTCATATAAAAAACATCATTACTCATACATCTAACTATATTTCAACCAATAGAAAAATAACTGGAAAATAAAATTAATAAATTCTGCATTGAAATGCTAAAACGACACTTATTTTTGCAATGAAATTGTTTTTCTACAACGACACTATATAAAACGGAAAGAGTATAATTTACATACGTATACTACTATATTTTAATTGATTGATTTATTTGGTTTGATCGGTTTATGCCCTCATCATACCATATCTTTCAGTTTTTTTTTTAAAATTTCATCCGTTCATGTATAACCATATTCAAACACTTTCTCTATTTAGTTCGGTTCGGTTTATTGGTTCGTTTTTACTGATTGATACGTCGATCCTCCTTACATACATCGCAGTCTTGATACGCATCACGTGGTTATCGTACAAAATTGACAGTTGGCCTTAAGACCCTTCTCACAATTAATTTTTTAAAAAAAAGGTTAATTGTGAGAAGGGGTCTGAGGCCAATACCTCAAATTTTGTATGATAACCACGTGATGCGTATCAAGACTGCGATGTACTGTAAGGAGGATCGACGTATTCAATCCAGTAAAAACGAACCAATTAAAACCGAACCGAACTAAAATAGAGAAAGTGTTTGAATATGGTAATACATTGAACGGATGTTAAATTTAAAAAAAAAACTGAAATATATGGTATGATTTGGTACATAAACCGATCAAACCAAATAAATCAATCAATTAAAATATAGTAGTATACGTATATGTAAATTATACTCTTTCCGTTTTATATAAGTGTCGTTGTAGAAAAACAATTTCATTGCAAAATAAGTGTCGTTTTAGCATTTCAATGCAGAATTTATTAATTTTATTTTCCAGTTTATTTTCTATTGGTTGAAATATAGTTAGATGTATGAGTAATGATGTTTTTTTATATGAAATATGCAAAATTAAATGTTTTATTAATCTGTGTGCACAAATCTAAAATGACACATAATATGAAACAAATGTAGTATAATATAATTAATAATATATACATAATCTATTTTTAATATTTTATTTTAATTTAAAAGTAAAATTTTCATTTTTATCAAGTCAAAAAAATAATTTTTAATTTTTTGTTGACAAATATATGTGCTAATATTTAGTTATTTAATATTACTATTTTTCTTATTTTATCCTATAAAACTACTATTATTATTAACATAATATGTTTACTAAGTATTTTAATTATTAAAAAAATGAACAAAAATAGTCTATTTAAAAACCGAACTGATGTTAAATTAAAAAACTGAAATATATGGTATGATTTGGTATATAAACCGATCAAACCAAATAAATCGATCAATTAAAATATACTAGTATACGTATATGTAAATTATATAATATAATTAATAATAGATACATAATTTATTTTATTAATTTTTTATTTTAAGTTAAAAGTAAAATTTTCATTTTATCAAGTTAAAAAAATAATTTTAAATTTTTTTGACAAATATATGTGCTAATATTTAGTTATTTAATATTACTAATTTTTCTTATTTTATCCTATAAAACTACTATTATTATTAACTTAATATGTTTAATAATTATTTTAATATTAAAAATGAATAAATAGTGTATTTAAAAACAAAAATATTTTTGTGTCATACTAAAGTCGATATCTATTCATATAAAGTAAAATTCATAAATATTATAAAAGATAAAAATATGTATAACTTTTTGGTATAAAACCGAATAAACCAAAAACCGACGGTATATAAACCGAACCAAACTAGAGTAGCTATGGTTTTAATATGGTAGATATTTTTTATAAACTGAAATACCGAAAAAAGAACCGATATCCGGATTGGACACCTCTAGCATGATGTCTTGTGTGTTTCATGTATATTTATTAGTTTGTATAACAGTAATGAAAAGTTTGCATTAATAGTTTTTTTTTACATTCCAATTCATCTAGATACAGAATGAGTATCGTATATCCTAGATTTGTCGATTTCTCCCTGCTCGAGGACCTTTGTTATATCATATCAATAATACAAGTCTAATTAGCTAAAAAAAAGTCTAATCCAACTTTACCATTCATACAATCAAATACACATATATTGATACAATCGGGCACACATATCATACAACTTTACCTCATGATAGGTGTAGGTTACGGATTGATATATTTGACCTACGGAACGGTATAGGTCAAATATATTTTAAATTTTGTTGTTTACAACAAACGGTTATTCTATTGCTCAAACTTGAGATCGGTTGAGTAACCAGATCAGAAGAGAATAATCGAAAACAAAGTTCTCTATGAAAAACTCTTACAGTCTTAGCTAAAGAATCAGAAATTGGATACGGCGCTCTTGGGATTTTAGAAATCTTGAAGTGTGGATAACACAGGTGAAGAGTTTTTGACAACAAAATGTTGGGGTCAAAACGGTTGCGACGAAGTTAACGTCCAAATCCCGAAGAAGAAAAAAAGAAGAAAAATTCTTCAACAAATACTTTTTCAAAAACTTTATTGCACGCATGGTTTATAACCTTAACATACATATATACAAGTATGGATGACGGTTAAAAGAAAAAAAATGGAAAACACTAAAATAATAGGAAACTTGGATAAATAAACTTGAAAAAAACGTAGAAAACTTCTTCGACAAATACTTTTTCGAAATAGATTCTTCTTTACGAAAAGGTTTGCGGAAAAAGCGAATCATCGGACAAGTGGTCGAGAAGGATCGTTACACAGTGACCAAACACGTGCTCCGCTCGGTCGCTACGTAGCGACCGCGAGTTCGAGCCAAAGCTTAGTCGCTACGTAGCGACCAAACGTCCATTCCGCTCGGTTGCTACGTAGCGACCGAGCTCCATCGCTACGTAGCTTTGCAAGGTAGACAGCACCATGAGATCTTCCTGAACCCATTTGCCTTCATCTACCACTACAACCTCCTTGCCATCTTCTCCTTGGGTGATTTGCTTTGCAGCTGAACTTGAAGAGACATGCTCCCAAAGACCTCTACCTCCAAGGGCTGTCCTGGCCATCCTAGACCAGGTAATATAGCTTTCTGGTCCCTTGAGTGTGACTGGAATGTGAATTGCTTGTACTGTTCCATTTCTCTCAATCTGGCGCCAAGAATATTTTGAAATTTCAAAACTGGATTTGAGAGAAATTAGTTCTAGAACTAAAAGATCTCATGCTTAGAAACAAGATAAACTCTCAAGAAATAAGATTAGAGACATAACAGAGTGAGCACAACCAAAAAATTTGAAGAAATATTCAAGAACACTCAAGAACTCAGATTTATTATCCACTGGATAAAAGAAATCTGTAGAGAAATTTGTGAAATAAAACCAGAGAATCAAGAGACAGAGAGAATAGAGTAAGCTTGCGGAAGTATTTGAGGTAATCAGGAGCTTAAAGCTCTGATACCATGAAAGTTATTGAAGAACAAAGTGAAGAACAAGAGAGAGAGTGAGAAGAGAAATCAAGAGTAAGAGATAGAGTAAGAATGATTTATTTCCTTAACCATAATGTGCAACATGTTACAGAGATTTAAAGGCAAGATGCCTTGCTACAACAATGAATAAAATATGAAACTCATAAACTAAGAAAAGAATAAAGAATAGAAATTTGATCGATGGATAGTGACAAGTCCTCAACGGTCTTGGAGCCTTCCTTTTCTTCTTCCATCCTTAAGTAGATCATGTGACTAATATTATAAATAATTCACCCAACTTGTCTCCTTACTCTCCAACTGTTAGGTGCTTCTTGTGAGTTTAAATTCGCCCAGCTCCACTATATTCCTGAAAATCCAGCTCCTTAGCCTTGTTTCTCAAGTTCAGCTTTGTTTCTCAAATCCAACCTCTTATCTCTTTCTCAAGTCCAGCC
The DNA here is from genome assembly GCF_020379485.1 of Brassica napus. NCBI lineage: Eukaryota > Viridiplantae > Streptophyta > Magnoliopsida > Brassicales > Brassicaceae > Brassica > Brassica napus. The sequence continues at coordinate 19,893 of NW_026014672.1, forward strand.
TTGTTTCTCAAGACTAACCTCATATCTCTTTCATATCATTTGTCAATAATCCTAAACCAGTGTGAAAGCATTCACTATTTGTTACTTCTAAAATATGAGAAGCATCTAAATTAAGGAGCGCACTTGAGAAAATATGAAGGAAAAAGAGTATTATAATTCTAAGAAATGGATTGTGTAATTAAGCATCAAGGTTAATAAGCCAATATTTTTGTTTCTAGGGAAAAACAGATTAGGTAAAGTTAACAAAATCACATATTCCACGTATAGAGTAGGTTAACAATAAATTGGAATTTTAGGTTTGTTTTTGACACTTTCAAATAAAAAGAAAGGATATATGCTATGCATAGTTTAATAGCCCAAGCAGAAAGAATCATCACACGAAACAACAAATATATGTATACCCAAACTAGTTGAATCTACGTTTTCTCCAGCGAATCCGACTTGTGTCTTGCTTAGAAAACCCTGGAATCCTAACTACGCTAGGAACGTAGCTGCATAAAAAAGGGAAACGACATTCCCCTTCATTAGCTTTAATTACTTGGATAATAGATAGACCCTTCATGTCAGTATCATTACAAGTTATAACAAGCCTATTGTTTTTGTCGAAATAATAATTTGTAGAAAGGAGGGTAAGACGTGGATATATAAGCGGAAACTCTGGTATGTCCACGACCACCAATTTGGTCCAAGAAGTAAGCATGAGCCAATGCTTCACCCATATGCATATCTTCCTTGTTTTGTGACATTGCTCCAACACCGAAAGCCTATCTCCTTTATAAATCTCTAGTGCAATAGGATTCATCTCATCATAGCTGAATGGCAAGTCATCTGTGGGCTGAAACCTTTCTTTGTAAAAATCATAGCTTTGTCTTGCATGGTCGGACTTTTGTAAGGGTAAAGTCTTGGACGATCAAAGACGGAGGATCATCCACGTTGTTTTGCTGCTCCTCGATGCCCACGGCCGATATCTTAGGACCAGTGTCTAATAGTATAAAACGATGTTCACCGCTATAGATGTGCATGTGAAACGACAATTCTTCTTGTTGAGTCTCTCTTCCAAAATAAGACTATTCCAAAGCTTACATACACATCTCAACTTTGCAAGAGATTTCCATGGAACTCTGGATAGTGACGTATTTTGGACTCGTACAGATATTGCGACGTATACTATAATGTTTTATAACCGTGCATGTTTCAATATTTAAGTGATAGTTTACTACAAAAGCCTCCTGCCTTAGAGATAATGTTTACTATAATGTTTTTTTTTTACCAACGAAAGTAATACTATAACTTTAGAGATAATAATACCATAATGTAATCTCAAAAAGTAGCTAACCAAAAACGAGTTCCTGAGAATGTGTAACTGGAAACAACAAAAAACTAGAAAATTGGATAAATATAATTACTGACAATTTGCAAATTCAAAATATCTATTTTTTATAACTGCACGTCACAATATCTACTTTTACCAAAGTGCGTCACTGTCAGAATTTTACCTTTTTGGTAAATAGATTTCCAATTTTTTTTAAACTTAGAAATTATATTTTCCTTAATTCCGAAAGTTTTCTGAAAAAAATAATAATAAATACTTACAGTAACTTTAATTTCTTATGAAACTTAATTCATATCTCTTTTTCAAATTGTTTCAAATTTCTTCGTACATATTTGTTTCGCATGTCAAAGATCCAAACTTGTACTTAGAGACCAACTACTAGGCAAAGTACAATTCAAAGTCTTTAAGACTTAAAGTTGATGCAAACCAAATAACCCAGATCCAAAGGTTAAAACTAAACTAAACAAGCTGCAAACATAAGAACCCCCCTTTTTATTGTTGGGGAAAGTCACACGGCGCAGCGGAAATACTAATGGTCGTGTTCCCCCTCACCTTGTGCGAACCTGTGAGGAAAATACTTCGACGATGGCAAGATATCAAAGTTGCGATAACTAAATGAGACACACAATTTTTACGTGGAAAACCTCCTCGATGTGAGAAGGAAAAACCACGGGACCGTAGTCCACTCAAAAATCCACTATATAAATGGTATGAGTACAACCCACGTCCTCCCTGTTCAACAGCCTGAACAGAACAGAGAATCTAGCTACAAAGAGCTATCTCCAACACAAACAACAACAACAAGAGAGCAACACAAAGCTTCAAACCGGCAGCAAACAAACGACCTCAGCTCACAAAGATTCCGGCTTCCAGAAACTAATCCAACCGTACAAATCCAAGATAAACAAGTCGACAATACCTCTGCCAAATTTCAGCTCAATAAGAGAAGATCTCACCGTTGGATTTACCAAACACCCAAGACTGCTCTGCTGAAGAACTATGGCGACCAGCTTCAAGAAAACCCAGACAACAGAAGATCCAACCGTTGAAATCCAAATCCCTTCGGTGAACCTCTAACCCACTGACTGAAGAAGCTTCCCACAAAATATCAGCCCGATCAGGATCCGTTTGACCTCCAAATCCAGTCTTGAAATCACCTTACGAGTTTTCTCCTTCTCTCTCTTTTTCTCCTTTCTCTCTTTTGTCTCTCTCTCTAAACTCTATTATTGTGAGTCTACAGTGCAAAGGGTCATGAGAATTATTATTATGTCTCATGCCCACTTGGTTCTCTCCATCTAGGAGGGACCCAACAAACTCCCCCTCCGACTAGATGGAAGAAACAGCCATTCCGGCTATCTCTCGGCATACCTCAAGCTTCCCCCTCGGTAATGACTTCGTCATCATATCAGCTCCATTATCATCCGTATGAACTTTCTCAAGTTCCACTTCCTTAGAAGCAACCACATCACGTATCCAATGATACCTCCTCTGAATGTGTTTTGACTTCGAATGAAATGTAGAATTCTTCCCGAGACAAATAGCGCTTTGACTATCACAAAGCAACACATACTTTTCTTGCTTGAAACCGATCTCTTCACAGAAGTTCTTCATCCACAAAAGCTCTTTACAAGCTTCAACTGCAGCAATGAACTCTGCCTCAGTGGTAGATAGTGCAACACACTTTTGCAACCTTGACTGCCATGCCACAGCTCCACCCGCAAATGTTACCAAGTAACCCGAAGTAGATTTGCTAGAATCAGCATCTCCCGACATGTCAGAATCAGTGTAACTGACAACAGCAATGACTTCTTACCTCCAATGTAATCTTCAAATTAGAAGTCCCTCTGAGATATCTCAAAATCCACTTCACAGCATTCCAATGTTCTCTTCCCGGATTGGAGAGAAACCTGCTGACAACTCCAACGGCGTAGGCTAAATCCGGTCTTGTACAGACCATGGCATACATCAAACTACCCACTGCAGAAGCATACGGAACCTTCGCCATATCTTCCTTCTCCGCATATGTCTTCGGACTTTGTTGACTGCTCAGTCTTAAGTGTGGAGCAAGAGGAGTACTCAACACTTTAGACTTGTCCATGTGAAACCGCTTAAGTACTTTTTCAATGTACTTCTCCTGAGATAAGTGAATCAGCTTCTCACCTCTATCCCGAATAATTCTCATACCAAGAATCTGTTTCGCTGGACCCATATCTTTCATGGCAAAGGACTCACTGAGCTGCTCTTTCAACTCCTTAATTCTGTCCATGTTCCTGCCCACAATCAACATATCATCGACATACAGCAACAAGATGATAAAATCATCCTCACCGAACAACCTTCACAAATACACAATGGTCTGAATCAGTCTCTGCATAACCATGCTCCCCATAACAGACTTGAACTTCATGTACCACTGCCTTGGTGCTTGCTTCAATCCATAAAGGCTTTTCTTCAAGCGGCAAACCAAATTTTCTTTGCCCTTTTGCACATAGCCTTCCGGTTGTTCCATGTAGATCTCTTCCTCCAAATTACCATGAAGGAAAGCAGTCTTCACGTCCATTTGCTCAACCTCTAGATCAAGGCTCGCTGCCAATCCAAGTACAACCCGAATGGATGACATCTTCACAACAGGAGAAAAGATTTCATCATAATCAATTCCCTTCTTTTGGCTGTAGCCTTTCACAACCAATCTAGCCTTGTGTCGAGGTGGCAAATTATCATCCTCATGCTTAATTCTGTACACCCACTTATTAAGCAGAGCCTTCTTGCCCTTAGGCAATTCCACCAACTCAAAAGTATGGTTCTCCTCAAAAGAATCCATCTCCTCATCCATGGCTCCAAACCACTTATCCTTGTGTTCATCCTCCAAAGCTTCATCATAGCTTTCAGGCTCTCCCCCATCAGTAAGTAATACATACTCACTAGGATCATACCTTGTCGACGGTTTAAGACCTCTCTCGGATCTTCTAACAATAGTAGGTTGGTTCTCAGCAGCTGGTGTCTCACCATGATCGTCACCATGATCACCACTACCATCTTCATGTGCGGGAGCATCTGCACTGGGTGCATTATCCTGAACCTCAACCTCAACCTCACCGTGAACCGATGTAGAAGGAGTAGCCTCTGTATCGATCAAACCCTCAAAAATCTGAGTTGGCTTTTTGGACTTGTCAATGTCCTTAATCGTTTGATCTTCCATAAACACAACATCTCTGCTCCTTACGAGCTTCCTCTCAACGGGATCATAAAATCTGTACCCAAACTCATCATGACCATAACCGATGAACACACACTGCCGCGACTTCATCTCAAGCTTCGATCTATCAACCTTGGGAATATGAACAAATGCCTTACACCCAAAGACCCTCAAGTGACTGTAAGAAACATCCTTACCAGTCCAAACCCTCTCTGGAACATCACCATCCAATGGAGCACTTGGTGACAAATTCAGCACATGAACCACCGTGTTCAAAGCTTCTGCCCAGAAAGTCATCGATAAGCCTGACTGTGAGATCAAACATCTCATCCTCTCGACAATCGTTCGATTCATCCTTTCAGCCAACCCATTCAACTGTGGAGTATGAGGTGGCGTGAACTGATGCCTTATTCCATGCTCTTTGCAATAAGCATCAAATGGTCCAAGATACTCTCCACCATTATCACTGCGGATACACTTCAGCTTCTTCCCCGTTTGTCTCTCAACCAATGCCACAAAGTGCTTGAAATATCCCAGCACCTGATCCTTCGTCCTCATAGGAAATACCCACGACTTCCTTGAATGATCATCAATAAAAGTCACATAATATGATGCGCCACCAAGAGATCTTGTCTTCATTGGACCACACACATCTGAGTGTACCAAATCCAGTACCTCGGGTTTCCTAGAAGGTGCGGAAGACTTGAAAGATACCCTGTGTTGTTTTCCCGCAAAGCAATGCGAACACTTCTGTAGGTGCAAACCAGAGATTCCTGGAATCACCTCATTCTTAGACAACACAACCATTCCTTCTCACTCATGTGACCGAGTCTCTTATGCCATACTCCATGGCATTATCATTCTCCACCGCATTAACAACATCTTTGGAGACCTTAGCCTGCATCCAATAGAAAGATGAAGACTTCTCACCTCGAGCCACAATCAAAGAACCGCGAGAGAGCTTCCATTTACCACCACCGTGCAAACTGAAATAACCCTCATCATCAAGTCTTCCCGTCGATATCAGATTCATCCTAATATCAGGAACATGCTTAACATCCTTAAGCACCAGCCTAGTACCAAGACTAGTCTCCAAGCAAACATCACCAATGCCAGCAACCTGAGCCATCGCATCATTCCCCATCTTCACAGAACCATAATTACCCGTAGTATAGGTAGAAAACAAATCCCGCTGTGATGTAGCATGAGTAGTAGCTCCACTGTCAATCACCCAACTGGTGTCCTGGCATGCGACATTAATGGCATCACCCTCAAGAAGAATGAGAAACTGATCTTCGGTGAGAGTCACCCGATCCACCTTTTCTTCTTGATTTCCTTGCTGCTTGTTTTTCAACTTCCAGCAATCCTTCTTCATGTGCCCTTTCTTATGACAGAAGTAGCACTCCATATTAGCAAATCTATTAGACTTGCTCCTGCTCCTGTTCTTGTCTCTCTTGGGATCTCTACTTGTACTTCTCCCCCTTGACTCAGTAACAAAGACATCTGAACGCGAACTGCTAGCATTCGACTGCCTTCTTGCTTCCTCATTAAGAACACTGTTCTTCACTGAATCCATCGAAATAACACCTTCCGACGCGGAGTTACAAAGAGACATCCTGAAAACCTCCCAAGAGTCCGGTAAAGTACCGAGAAGCCACAGACCGTGAATCTCATCATCAAACTTGATGCCCATATCAGACAACTTGTTGAGCAATCCCTGAAACGCATTCAAGTGATCTGTCATCGGAGTCCCCTCCTGATACCTCAGCTCAATCAACTTCTTGATCATGTACATCTTGTTGTTTCCGGTCTTCCTAGCATATAACTGCTCCAGCTTCTTCCACAAGAACGAGCATCCGTCTCAGTCTCAATATGATGCAACACATCTATCTATCTACCTACACATCAACCCACACACTTGGCGATGCTGCAGCTTCCACTCTTCATCCGTCTTCTTCTCAGGTTTCTGCTCCTCGAAGACTGGAACATGGAATTCTTTAACAAAGAGCAAATCCTCCATCTTGCCCTTCCATAGATGATAGTTAGCACCATTCAAGCTTATCATCCTGCTCATATTTTCCATCTTTCACACAAGCAAATAACAACCCAAAGTTATCAAAACCAAAGCTCTAAAACCAGAAGCTCTGATACCACTCTGTTGGGGAAAGTCACACGGCGCAGCGGAAATACTAATGGTCGTGTTCCCCTGACCTTGTGCGAACCTGTGAGGAAAATACTTCGACGATGGCAAGATATCAAAGTTGCGATAACTAAATGAGACACACAATTTTTACGTGGAAAACCTCCTCGATGTGAGAAGAAAACCCACGGGACCGTAGTCCACTCAAAAATCCACTATATAAATGGTATGAGTACAACCACGTCCTCCCTGTTCAACAGCCTGAACAGAACACAGAATCTAGCTACAAAAGCTATCTCCAACACAAACAACAACAACAAGAGAGCAACACAAAGCTTCAAAACCGGCAGCAACCAAACGACCTCAGCTCACAAAGATTCCGGCTTCCAGAAACTAATCCAACCGTACAAATCCAAGATAAACAAGTCGACAATACCTCTGCCAAATTTCAGCTCAATAAGAGAAGATCTCACCGTTGGATTTACCAAACACCCAAGACTGCTCTGCTGAAGAACTATGGCGACCAGCTTCAAGAAAACCCAGACAACAGAAGATCCAACCGTTGAAATCCAAATCCCTTCGGTGAACCTCTAACCCACTGACTGAAGAAGCTTCCCACAAAATCAGCCCGATCAGGATCCGTTTGACCCTCCAAATCCAGTCTTGAAATCACCTTACGAGTTTTCTCCTTCTCTCTCTTTTTCTCCTTTCTCTCTTTTGTCTCTCTCTCTAAACTCTATTATTGTGAGTCTACAGTGCAAAGGGTCATGAGATTATTATTATGTCTGCCCACTTGGTTCTCTCCATCTAGGAGGGACCCAACATTTATTAGAAAAAAAAACAGTTTTGAACAAACCTCGTCGATGTGGCAAGCCCCCAAATCAGATCAGATCCCCTCTCTCCTTTCTTCTATCGTTATTTTCAGCATGAGGATCAGAACATTAGGGTTTTCGGAAAATTTACGTGGAAAAATAAATGCTTATTGGGCCCAACGCTCCCGGCCATCAAAAGTTGAATTTGTTACAGCTAGGTGAAATAGTGACGTATTTTGGACTCGTACAGATATTGCAACGTATATTTTGGACTTCGTACTTCAAACCGGCAGTCAGTTACGCAAGGTAATATTGTTATGATACCAACAGTGCCTGAGTATATTAGTTAACTAGTGGTATTCCGGCGCTACGCGCCGGTTCGTATGTTTTGTTCTTACGTGAATTTACAATTCATTTATGGTCTTAGTAAAGAAGTATGTTCACAGAAATGAAAATGAAAATACGTCGAAAGAATGATCTTATGCTTATCGCGGGATATGCTTTTCGTGTCATATATATAATTATATTATTGTATATATTCATTATGTGTATTTCATATTAGCATTTTCAAGAGAAGTGTATAACAACGTTTATGGTTTTAAGAATGTTAGGGTGTAGAAGGATTGTGTATACGAAAACTAATTATGTTTGATTTCGTTGTTTTGTGTTTATATTAATAGGTTGCTACGTATAACATATTATATAGGTTAGATGCGGTTTACGTGTATTCTAGTTGTATGTTTTTAAGCCATGATTGACTGGCTAGTTGTGGTTTGTTATATTTTGGACTCTCAAAGCTGAGTATGTGGTTGGCATGATTATCGTTTGTATGATGAAATTGAGTTTAGATGATTGCATTTAGTAACAGTTTATCTGTATGCTGAATATGTTATTGAAAAGATGAGTTAAATAACGGAAGTGTAACGTAAAATAAGTAGGTGTTATTAAAAAAGAAATGTATTTTTAGACGATCACTGTTTGAAATACGTATTTTAATTTTGTTGTCATTTACTTTTTTGTTTGTTTATAATCTTATTTTTTAGCATTCCAATCAAATTGATTTGTTCATAGAATCATAGAGTTCATAATTAACAAATTGATGTTGCATTTCTTATAAAAAGTAATGGAAACTCAACACCGTCTGTAATGGGATCAACAAAGCAAAACTATTAAAAATTGAAACCATTGGAATAGAAAATTGAGAAGAACGGAAATGGATCCATAAATGGAGGCTGTTCTATAAAGGGTTAACTGTCTCCAAGAATTTATCTATTTGCTTGTAATATAAACAATCACTGCATCTACTTTCAAGATCATTGAACTTGCAACTTCTTGGTGGCATTATAAAGATCCTATTATTCCCTTTGTCTTGTTCTTCATAATAGGGACATCGCGTAAGGAACGTTTGATTTTCTATCATATAGATATCCTTATATTGTTTCATTTGTAATTATCGCAATTCATTAGTATTGTGTTTATTTGATTACCAGAAACACAACCTCATATGTGATTGATTATTTCCTATATATTCAAGTAAAAATAGAGTAGTGTGTATTTTTGCTTAAACCATTTTCATTTGACTTATCTAAAATACGTTTATACTTTTATCTTCATGTAAATTTTATCGTGTTTGTTTCTGAAGATGTTAGTATTATCAGAGTTTTGATTTAACACGTTGTTTTCTTTATTCATTCAGTAAGGAAGCTGGATGTGTTTTTAGTATTTGATAGGATGTAATAGCCTTAAAATTGTGCTTGGTATCACACATTTCTTTTGCAATTGTTCTACAGTTTTTATGCACTAGCACAAGTTTATTGTTTGATTTTTTTCTTGCTTATTTTTCCTACTATGTTTTAACTCTTGGTTTTGATTATATACAAATTCTTGATTGCGGTCTTCCAAGAGTTTGTTTTAATTTCCATTATCTTAAATGTTGCCACCATAAGAAACAGAAAATTCCAAAAGATCCACTACTTTCCTTTTAAACTCTGGCCCCGTTTGGTTAGATTTAACGTGGAAAGCATTATCATAAAAATATATTTTTTTTTATGAGTTTTTCCTATGTATTTATATATATTTTATTTAGTTGTTATTTTTGGTTTTTTTTTTTTTTTTGGTTTTTTATTTTTTTTATATTTCTGTTTTTTTATTTAAATGTTGGGAATGTTTATTTTTTATGTTCTTTATTTAATTTGTTTATCCATCATTTTTTCTTATTAATTTCTAAACTTCAGTTTGGTGACTAAAAAGAAAAAAAAGTTATGTAAGATTCACTATTTTTCATTTTTGCTGTCTTTGGTTTGATAAACGTTAAAAACAATATCATAAATGGATTTCCCTTTTAAATCTTTTTGATTTTCTCTATGTATGCTTGAAATTTATATATGAAAATGATATGATGTATTTTCACAATTATTAATCGTTGACAAATTTTAAAAATTCAAGCTATATTGTGCACTTTCACTATATGTTTTATCGTTTCATTTGTATATTTTCTATTTTTTTTCATTTTCCAGAATTTCTAATTAGATTTCTGTTCTGCTTATATATTAGTCATTAGTTGTGTTTTTTTAATTTCTTGTTAATTTATGTATACTTTTGGGGAACAAACTATTGTTTTTTTCTAATGTAGGAAGTACCTTTTAATCTCGTGTTCAAAAAAAACTTTACATCTCTTACTCTTATTTTTTTTTTCAGATTCTATATATTTTTGAATATATTTTACGTATTACTATATTATTATATGTTCAAAGAAAGTTTGTTGAAAAGAACTTGTTCAATTGAAAATAATTAGAAATATTTCATCAATTATTAATGTGTCGTTAATAGATTTGATCTATATACTAAAAAGATGAAAATGTAGATTATTTTTCAATTTTTAAAGTTATTATGAAGTATGAAATCTCTAGATAGCTGGTGACAGAAACAAAATCTCTAGATAGCTTCTTATAATGGAGTGGTGGTAACATGAAAAAGAGAGAGTTGGAGAAAAATTTATGTTCATTGATATCGGTAGCATTATTGTTGTCAAATGTATGGCATCTCCGTGATCTCCACACAATCCAGATGAAACCACTGCAATAGTTTTAGATGCTGCGACGATTGAAGGAAAAGGCTCTGCAGCTTTGACCTGAAAATTGATGAACAAAACTATATGAGACAAACAACGAACTATCTATGTAGATCTACGGTTCAAGTTGGTTACTCACAGAGACCATAAGCTTCTCCACAAGTGTCTGAGATAAGGACATTTGGTAGAGACGGTAAACTCAAGGCAGCCATTGAAGAACAACATCCTGGAAGAAGATCAAAATCAAGCAAAGGACCACTGTGGAGTAACTCTAATGGAGAAATGTGCCAATCTCCCACATTTTCAGTATCTAAATTATACATAAATAGTATATATAAACCTGTGAGCGTGTGAGTTTGGTTTGGTGCAGGTGGGCAGAGTGATATACCCATTTATATATATTAGTATATAAAAATAGAATTTAACTAATCATATTATTAAAGTCTTGTTATAAATAGAACTGGAATTTTATTGTATCGCAGGAATTTAAATAAGGACAAAATTTTATACCCGTGGAATTTTTAATACTGATAGAAAGATTATTATTAGAGAGAAGAGTGAATGATGATCTTACAAATGATCGAAATCGATCATATATATAGAAAAGAAATTTACTGTGCAAATAGTGCAGCGAACCCCACATCCTTTATATTTCAACATATTCGGCGCTGTCTCTACATGACTTTCATAACAAGTCTGACCTTTTCAAGATCTAACGATTGCATTTTCAGCACTTTATCAATTGGCCCTTTGGTTGTGTCTTTCCCTTTTCCATCACTTTTCTTTCTAACTGAGTGTGTCTTGTGAGATGCACTGACAATCTGGTTCATCTCAGGTGTCCAGTCCAAAGAATAAACCTGTGAATCCACACATGTTACGTTAAAAATGTTGGGATCTTACCAAATCCTTCAAAAATGAAAACTATTCAATCTTAAAGAACGTTCAGACTTAAACTCCAGACTAAAA
>NW_026014673.1:0-55312 GCF_020379485.1 Brassica napus
GTAGAGACATATCTAAGAAGGGCCATGAACCGTCACTGGAGATTCCTTTTATCTCGTGATAGAGATTTTCAGAAGACTCCCTCCCAATCTCTAACGAGGTTCAAATTAGTCTCCCGCTCTGGTCATCCATTGTTTGTTCCAAATATCTTACCGACCTTTCATCATCGCCACGTATATACATGTGGTTGGGCTTCGACGAAGAAAAGATATTAGTATCATCGTCACCGTCTTCTCCTGACTTGGACGGTTCCTTTGTAATTGACCAAGATTTGACAATCTCAGCGATGAAAGGCTACTCGGTATCTCACGTTTATCGCGGGTTGATGTGCTTTACAAATGGCACAAATGCACAAATTTTTAACACGACCACTAGGCAACTTGTTGTCTTGCCTGAGATAGAAGAATCCAACATTATAGCTGAAGAGTACAAGTTTAGGAAGGTCATATACCGTATCGGACACGACCCTGTTCATGATCAATATAAAGTGGTTTGCATAGTTTCAACACACAATGTTCGAAGGATGGAGCATTGGGTCTTCACACTAGGAGGAGGTGTGTCTAGACAATGGAGAAAGATACCAAGTCCATGTCCACAACATAGTCCTTTCACACAAGGATTGACAATGAATGGGCGTATGTATTACCTAGGTTTGGTTCCTGATTTGCTTTCTCCTGTGTTTGTGAGATTCGATATTAGTTCTGAAGAAATCAGCGTGCTCCAAAATGTTGAAGATGCCTTTTGGTGTCGGTATTATTATACTGAGATTATAGAATACGATGGAAACTAGCTATTTTAGACTATTCCGATCTTGTAAAAGACGGTGTGATGGAACTATGGGTGAGGGAAGATGAAGAGAAGAATAGTTGGTCAAGGAAGACTTTGGTGTTGCATCCTTCTCATATGATATGGTCAAAACGCATATAGTCCATAATATGAGTTTGAGGGTACAAGGTACAACTAGAAACGGTGACGTTATCTTGGTTCCTCAACATATTACTAGACCCGACGACCAGTTTATCGTTTTAACCTCAAGTTACAACTCATTTCTACGTGTTTTCTTTACAATCTACAAAAGAACCATTTGAGAAAAGTTTACATAAAATCCAACCGCTACAACACCAAAAGATGGGACGTTGTTGGATTTGACGACATTGAGAACTTCATGTCTCTCTAATTGCTTTTGTGAATATATATTTTTATATGTTTCTCCAATCATTTTATTTAATTTTGTTTGGATTTTTTCTCAACTATAGTTTTTCTTATGAAACGCAGCACATTTTTTTTGTGTCATTAATAAAGCGTTATCGATGTTTGATGCCTATATTTAAGAACATATTTATCCATAGTTCACAACTTAGGATATCTCACAAAACCAATGAAAACAATTGTATTTAAATGGGAAAATCCATAAAAACACCCCACAAATTTCATTTAAGTTTTTTAATGTCCAAATTTTTTACTATCGAGTTTAATATTTTTTTCATTTTAATACACTAACTTCTTTTTAAAAAACACTAAGTTTAAAAATTGTGCTTATTTTAATACTCAAATCAAACCTTATGATTGATGAAGTTTGATAATTTAAAAATAAAATCTAAACGATAGTAGAAGTCCATTCTGATTTATTTTATTCAGAGGCTGCAAAACCATAAATCCGGCTAATTTTTATTTAAGTTTTGAAATTATTGCTTGGTTTCTTAAGAAGATTTATAATGTTAAAACCAGGGCATTTTTGCGAAGCAAGCAATTTATATATGTGATTATTATATTATTTATTTACAAAGCAAAATACAATTTTAATGTTAAGTTCCTATTTCTGAATTTAAAAAAAAAAAAAAAAAGGAAGTTTGATACCATAAAACAGATACTTAATGTTTTCTAACAAAAAAATATGGCCTTTTCTTTTGACCTAGCCGTCACCTTACACCGGGAGACAAGAAGAATGATGAGGAGATCCAAAGTAATAAGAAGAAGACAGAGAGACATTAACATATGCAAGAGCCACGAACGGCCACAGCCACAGGGATGCCTTTTGATCTCGTGATAGAAATTCTGACTAGACTCCCTGGTACATCTCTTATGAGGTTCAAATCAGTCTCAAAGCTCTGGTTATCCTTGATTTGTTCCAAATATTTCACCAACCGTTTCTTAAAAGTTTCATCATTATCACCTCGTCTATACATGTGGTTGTGCTTGGACAACAAAAAGAAATTATTACTATCATCGTTGTCTTCCCATGACTTGGATGTTAGTACTATGTCATCCTTTGTAGTTGATCAAAATTTAACAACCCCAGCAATGGAAGGGTACTCGGTCTCTCATGTTTTTCATGGTTTGATGTGTTTTACAAATGGGACACATGCACAAATATATAACACTACCACTAGGCAACTTGTCGTCTTACCTGACATAGAAGAATCCAACATTATAGCTGATGAAGATGTGATCTTCAAGAAGTCCAAATACAGTATCGGACACGACCCCGTTCATGATCAGTATAAAGTGGTTTGCGTGGTTTCAACACGTAAAGATAGAATGTTCCTGCCAGAGCATTGGGTCTTCATACTAGGAGGAGGTGTATCAAGTCGATGGAGAAAGATTTCGAGCCCATGTCCACAACATTGTCGTTTCACAAAAGGATTGACTATCAATGGGCGTATGTATTACCTAGCTTTGGTTCCTTCGATTAAACCTGTTTTTGTGAGATTCGATATTAGTTCTGAAGAAACCCGTTTGCTCCAAGCACCTGAAGATGTCACGTGGCCGTATCAATGTTTTCAAACTGCCGTTATAGAATACGATGGAAGAATAGCTGGTTTAGGCCATGCTGATCTTGTTGAAGATGGTGTGATGAAACTATGGGTATGGAAGATGAAGAGAAGAATATGTGGTCAAGGAAGACACTGGTGTTGCATCCTTCTCAAATGAATATGGTCAATACGAATAATGCAAACGGTACCTATTATTTGAGGGTACATGGTACAACTAGAAACGGTGACGTTATCTTGGCACCTCACAATAGAATTCGTCGAGTTATCCACGGACGGCTTCACGTTTTACCTCAAGGTACAACTCTCTTCTACGTTCTACTTTACAATATACAAAAGAATCATTTGAGAAAAGTTGAAATCGAAGACGGATCAAACTGCTTTCTAAACAAAAGATTGGACGTTATTGGATTGGGCGACACTGAGAACTTGATGTATCTCTAATTGCGTTTGTGAGTGTTTTATTTTATTTTTGGAATGTTACTTTAATCAAGCTTTCGTTCAAGTATAATTTTCTTAACAAAATGCAGCACATGTTTGTGTCTTTCATAAAGGCTTATCAATGTTTGAGGATTCTAAGGTTCTCTCCTTTTGTAACCTCACTTGTTCTTTTGTTTCTTTGCATATAAAATTGTAATTTTTTTGGAATAGATCTTCCTTTAGATCTGAATTAAAGCAATCAAGACATTATACAAGTTACAAAATATGATATAGCTAACCATAAGAGATGTGTCAGCAACCTCTGTAAGACACTCTTGACCAACCATCAGTATTGTCTCCTTCAAGAATGTTAGGCACATCTATCCCTTTAGAAAACAACTATCAAAGTGACGGTTTAGAAGGAAGATCCCCAACAAACAATTTGCATATCCTCTGCATTATCAGGTTATTAAAAAAAAAAAAAATTATTGCTTGGTTTCTTGAGAAGAAAATTTATTTTGTTAAAATCAGGACATTCTTACGATTTTTTAAAAAATAAATATATAAAAAAAAGGAAGTTTCTAAGGTTTAAATTAGATACCAAAAAAGCAGATAGTCAATGTTTTCTTTCACAAACAATATTGTGTGATACTAAAAAATTATGGCTTTTTCTTTTGACCTAGCAGTCACCTTACAACGGAGGAGAAGTAGAATGATGTGGAGATCGAAGGTAATAATTAGAAGAAGACGGAGAGACATATGCAATAGCCTTGAACTGTCGCAGGAGATTCCGTTTGATCTCGTGATAGAGATTCTCACAAGACTCCCTCCTAAATCTCTTATGAGGTTCAAATCAGTCTCAAAGCTCTGGTCATCCTTGATTTGTTCCAAATATTTCACCAACCGATACCTAAAAATTTCATCATCATCGCCCCGTCTATACATGTGGTTGTGCTTCCACAACAAAAACCAAGTCATCGTGGTCTTCTCCTGACTTGGATGTTAGTACCATGTCATCCTTTGTAGTTGATCAAGATTTGACAATTCCAGCAATAGAAGGCTACCGGGTCTCTCACTTTTTTCATGGTTTGATGTGCTTTACCAATGGACAAAGTGCTAAAATATATAACACTACCACTAGACAGCTTGTTGTCTTACCCCGCATAGAAGAATCTAACATTATAGCTGAAGATGTGATCTCCAAGAAGTTCATATACCGTATCGGACACGACTCTGTTCATGATCAATATAAAGTGGTTTGCATAGTTTCAGCACACAAAAAGGGGTGTATGTTAAAGCTTCTGCTAGAGCATTGGGTCTTCATACTAGGAGAAGGTATATCAAGTCGATGGAGAAAGATATCGAGCCCATGTCCACCACATTCTCCTTTAAAACAAAGATTAACTATCAATGGGCGTATATGTATTACCTAGCTTGGGAATCTTTGTATTATCCTGTGCTTGTGAGTTTCAATATTAGTTCTGAAGAAATCCGTTTACTCCAAAAACCTGAAGATGTCTTTTGGCATGGGTATTATATTAATCTTATAGAATACGCTGGGAAAATAGCTATTTTTGGCCATGCTAATCTGGTAAAAGATGGTGTGATGAAACTATGGGTTATGGAAGATGAAGAGAAGAATATATGGTCAAGGAAGAAACTGGTGTTGCATCCTTCTCAAATGAATATGGTCCTAAACAATAATGCAAACAGTCCCTATTATTTGAAGGTACATGATACAACTAGAAACGGTGAAGTTATCTTGGCACCTCACAATAAATTTCGTAGGGTTATCCACGGCCCGATTCACGTTTTACCTCAAGGTACAACTCTCTTCTACGTTTTACTTTACAATATACAAAAGAATCATTTGAGAAGAGTTAAAATCGAAGAAGGATCAAACTGCTTTCTAAACAAAAGATGGGCTGTTATTGGATTGGACGACACTGAGAACTTGATGCATCTCTAATTGCCTTTGTGAGTGTTTTATTTTATTTTTGGAATGTTTCTTCAATCAATTTTGTATGGATTTTTTGTTCAACTATAACTTTTAACGAAATGCAGCACATTTTTGTGTCTTTCATAAAGGCTTATAAATTTGATGCTTCTAAGGCTCTGTCCCTTTTCAAACCTTCCAATCACTTAGGAACATTTTTCTTTTGCTTCTTTGCATAGAAACTAGTAATTTCTGGAATAGATCTGAACTAGAGTTTGTTCACAAAAAAAAAGAAGATCTCAACTAAAGCAGTGAAGACATTATACAAGTTACAAAAGTATGCTATAAGCTACCACAAGAGACTCTTGACCAGCCAAAAGTACTCTCTCCTTCAAGAATGTTAGGCACGTTTACCGTTTAGATGACAACTGTTTGCAGACAACAAACAATTTGCAGATCATCTGCACTAATTAAAGAACACTTCTTAGCTCTGAATTAACGTTTAAAATTTGCATAAAAATTTCACGGGTCAATGCAAAGATATTTGCATTGTTCGTGTTGCATCAGCACATCCTCACTATTCAGTGTTGTACTAAAGTCAAACGCAGTGCCAATAATCTTCACCTCAGGTAGAAGATTGGATTGCACATAAGGTATTTAGTCAATCCCTTGGAGATATTTTTCTGATTATCATCAATGTTGGACAGCAAATACGACATAAACTGCGGCCACTTCTTGCTTATATGCTCTGCATCAGTAAAAGTAAGGCTTCTAGTATTTTGTAGTATACCAGAAATGACTTAAGTTTTTATTTTACTTCTAACCTTTACACTTTGAATTTTCTAGAAGCCTAATATAATACCAATTAGTCCAATAAGAACACTTAGCCTTCAAAATATTAAGCATGAGAAACTCCCCCTCTGAAATACAAAACTTGTTAAATTTATACGTGTTAAAAATGATAAACATGTCGCATAAAATCGTGTTATTGAAATGAACGTTGCAATTGAAAGCCTTTGATCAAATAAAAATATATTTAAAAAAGGAACGTCAAAAATTATGTATATGAATTACTGAACTAAATATAAAACGACTTTCAAACTCCATAAAGAACTCAAGATGGTGATTTCTTCATTTTTATTGATCCACGAGATAAAACCAGCAAGAAACCGTGAGAGTTTCTTCACAAAGATGAAATTCTGTTCTGTATTTCTGATATTTTTGGTTTTACAAAATATTAAACTACTTTCTTAAGTCAATTTCAACTTGGTCCACACTAGTTTCAACTCATATGTTAGGTTAGCCTCTTCAAGACATGGGAAGTTATGTTACTTGAATCACAAGACTTCATTGGCTCATCGTTATCCTTTGAGATTTGCAAACCCTAGCTGAAGAAATAATTTTTTCCCCTTTCACTTATCTTCTTTAAGATTTGTAGTATATGACAGATTCTTTACCATCATTTCATATTAAAAAAAAAAAAAAAAAAAAAAGAATAAATAGAAGTAGAGTATATGAAGCCATGAGTACTAAACTGTCGCCTGAAGATCCTTATGAAACAAGCTGGATCCACGAAGCAGCAGGATGAATTTGACATGGACACCAGTAAAAAGGCTAACTCACAAGCTCGACGGTAGTTAGACAAAATGCCTCCACATCAGTGGGCCGGGCTCGTGCTCATGGCGGTGGTTGGGGATGTGGAATCAGTTAGATCTAAATCATATGGCACGTATACCAGTTAGATTTGTATTAAGTTGGTTAAAACGGTTTCATGTGTCTTTTTCATAATTACCGAGGTTACCAATTATTGTTCTTTGGTGGATATTTCGTATCAAGGTCCGAGAAACACATGGAGTAATAAGAGAGATAATGACATTATTTGTAAGAAGCTGGATCGAGCCTTGGTGAATGAAGAATGACTGCGAGTCTTTCCGCAGGCCTATTGTGTCTTCGAGGCTGGAGGGTGTTCGGATCATCAAAGGTGTAGGCTCACTATAAAAAAAGACAGTCTGAAGCCGAAGAAGCCGTTCAAGTTTGTAAATGCAGTGGCCGACATGCCGGAGTTTCTACCATTGGTCAGCGAATTCTGGTCGCAAACTGAGCCACTGTTCAACTCTACCTCTGCTCTCTTCAGGCTGGGGAAAAACTAAAAGCTCTAAAGCCTTTGCTGCAGAATCTGAGTAAGGAAAAAATTGGAGATATTATAAAGAAAACAAAGGAAGCTTATAACAAGTTATGCGAGCTTCAGACCAAGACTCTTGATGAGCCCTCACAGACTAACATGGTCATGGAGTCTGCTGCTCTCTCAAGATGGACGTTTTTATCAAAATTGGAGGAGAAAGTCCTTAGTCAGCGGGCTAAGATTCACTGGTTGGTGATTGGAGATGAGAATAACAAGACGTTTCACAGAGCGGCAAGAGTTCGAGAAGTAAAGAACTCAATCAGAGAGATAAAACGCGAGGATGGTTCTATTGCTGACAACCAGGAGGATATCAAAAAAGAAGCGGTGGATTACTTTAGAAAATTTTTGAACCATACTCCTCAAAACTATACATGAATTAGTATGGAAGCGCTAAAAGACCTGCTGGATTACGACTGTTCTGAAGCAGATAAGAACATGCTCATGGGAGTGGTTTCGGAAGAGACGATCAGGAGAGTGTTGTTTGGTATGGCTGCAGATAAATCCCCGGGCCCTGATGGGTTTTCCTTAGAGTTCTTCCGTGCTACATGGGCCATCACTGGAGGTGACTTTGTTCAAGCCATTCAATCCTTCTTTGATAAAGGGTTTCTCCCCAAGGGGATCAACTCAACAATCCTGACTCTCATTCCCAAGAAAGATGAAGCAATCTATATGAGATATTATCGCCCTATCTGATGCTGCAACGTGATCTACAAGGTGATATCCAAGATATTGGCAAGCCGTTTGAAGAGATTGCACCCTTCTTTCATCTCACCAAACCAATCAGCGTTTGTTAAGGATCGGCTTCTCATGGAAAATGTTCTACTAGCGTCGGAGCTTGTGAAGAGTTACCATAAACCTTCAATCTCAGCGAGATGTGCTCTAAAGATAGACATTTCCAAAGCCTTCGACTCTGTACAGTGGCCGTTCCTCCTATCGGTCTTGGAAGCCATGGGTCTGCCTGAGAAATTCATCATATGGATCAAGAAATGCATTGAGCTTGCTTCCTTCTCTGTTCAGATCAATGGAGAGTTAGCTGGTTACTTTAATAGTAAGAGAGGGATGCGTCAAGGGTGCTCTCTATCGCCGTTTCTATATGTAATCTGAATGCAAGTGCTGTCGAAGCTCCTGGACAAAGCTGCACTAGAAAGGCGCTTTGGGTTTCACCCTTACTGCAAAGACCTAACCCTGACCCACCTGTGCTTTGCTGATGATGTTCTTGTGTTCTCGGATGGGTCGAAAAGTTCTGTAGAGGGTATATTGGAGGTGTTCAAAGAGTTTGCAAAGCTATCGGGTCTATGCATAAGTCTGGAGAAGTCGACGCTTTTTCTGGCAGGTGTTAAAGAGGATGCTAGTGCTGACATTCTACATCAGTTCCCCTTTGAAGCAGGTTCTCTCCTGGTGAGATATCTCGGCCTACCACTGCTATCGAAGATGTTGTCAGTGGCTGATTACGCCCCTTTGCTCTCGAGAATTAAAAGCAAGATTAATTCCTGGACGGCTAGACACCTCTCCTTTGCGGGGCGTTTTCAGCTAATTGGCTGGGTACTATACAGTGTCATCAATTTCTGGCTGTCAGCATTTTGCCTACCAAAACAGTGTATTCAGGAGATTGACAGTCTCTGCTCGGCGTTTCTCTGGTCGGGTCCGGTTTTGTCTTCGCAAAAGGCAAAAATTGCTTGGTCAGATGTTTGCAAACCGAAAGAAGAAGGAGGGTTGGGGTTGAGATTCTTAGAAGAAGTAAACAGAGTATCATGCCTGAAGTTGATTTGGTGTATTCTATCCTCCACATCCTCTCTGTGGGTTTAGTGGATTCAGAGATATCTAATAAGGAAGGGGTCCTTCTGGAGTTTTAAGGAAACAAGCTCCTTAGGGTCGTGGATGTGGAAGAAGCTTCTACAGCTCAGACCCTTGGCGAGAGAGCTAACCAAAATGGAAGTAAACAATGGGTCGACGACGTCTTTCTGGTTCGATAGGTGGTCTCAGTTGGGAGTTCTGATCGACCTAGCTGGAGAAAGGGGTAGCCTGAGGCTTGGCATCTCGATGAACTCAACGTTTGAGAGTGCTGTGAATACTTACCGAAGGCGAAGACACAAGAATTCTGTTTTGATGCAAATTGAGAGTGAGATTCTAAATCTTCAAGAGAAAGGTCTTCGCCAATGTGAGGATAACTGTCTTTGGATGCGTGAAAATGGGGAGTTCTGACCGGGGTTTATAAGTGCACAAACTTCGAATCTTACAAGAGTGCATGCTCCTCGTGTTTCTTGGTTCAAGGGGATTTGGTTTAAAGAAGCTACACCAAAATACTCCTTTATAAGTTGGATTGCAGTCCATAACAGGCTATCTACTGGAGATAGGTTGCTCAGGTGGAATCCTCAAGCAATCTCTACTTGTTGGCTTTGTAGTGCTGCTACAGAAACTCGGGATCACTTATTTTTTGAGTGCTCTTTCTCTGCTGAGGTCTGGAGAGGTACGATAAGGGGTTTGGATGGCGCGGTCTCCTCTGTTCACTGGCCTACTCTGTTACAAAGACTGGTGATAGGATCGCAAGACTATCTTTCTACCTTTCTCTTGCGCTATTGTTTCCAAGCAACAGTGTATGCAATATGGTTCGAGAGGAACAAGCGCAGAGTTGGAGAGTCTCCACAATCTGTTGCTCTACTTCTCATCTTTCTGGACAAGTTAATTCGCAATAGAATCTCTTCATTGAGGAAGAAAGGGGGAAACAATATGAGAAGACCATGGAGATATGGTTTGGAAGTAGCTAAACTTCTAATTCTTTCTTAAAAACTTCTATAGGTTTCTCTTTTTGTACAAAATAGCATTAGGTTGTACAAAGCTTTTTTGAAGTGAATAAAATTTAAAATTCTTTCAAAAAAAAAAAAAACAAACTTGATGTTCTGTTTGTAGACAGCAAGAATTGTTCTCTTCATCTACATGTCGTAACCAATCTGTTGTCTTAAAGCTTAACTAGATTTTGACCCGCGCTTTATATCATTTTTATAAATGTCTAATTACATAAATACTTTCATTATTATAATATATTGATGATATATGTTGTTTATTTGAAGATCAAAATGTGTTACTCACTTACTTTATACCGTTCTTACTGGACTGACATCGGTTTGGACCATGTTCTTACGATATATTTTTATCATAGTCTAAATTTAATATTTGATTTTATAAATATTTATCGTGTGTTTATTGTAAAATAACACAGAGTTTTATAAATACATGATAATTTCTAATAATATAAGTTTTAAAATTTTGTGCTCGATTTATTTATATTTGAAGTTTTTAAAAGATATGTGTAAATTATTTATATATTTAATTGTTAGTTGGAAAAAGAAAATTTAATAGTTATTTTATATGTTTAAACATGAATTTTTAGAAAATAGTAATTATGTTTTTGTATTGGGCTCAAATATGTTTATACATGTTAAGTTTTAGAAATTATCAGACGTAAGAGCCCGTATGAAAAAAGATTAATCAGCGTATTGGGCTCAAATAATGTTTTCGTAAACTTGACCCACCCAAGTCGAGTACTTGGTCATTTTTTTTGTTGGCCAATTTAGTACTTGGTCGTAAAGACCGTTTACGTGTTGAAATAAAAGAACAGAAAGGAAAGAAAGATAAAAAAAGGACAGATTCTTAACCGATGATCAAATCGTTCCCCATGGTGAAAATCAAAGATAGTCGACTATTGCCTGAGTAAATAACAACTCAGAAACTCGAAATCAAAAGGTATTACTATCGTTTCCTCATCTGTTAATTGTTTTTGTTAGATCTGAAATACAGAGTCGTAATGAGATTTTTGACAGATCGTAACATGCAGATGAATCTGTTCTTAGATCTGAAATATTATGAAAGGGAACAGACGATTACCATGCTATCATCATACGTCGGGGATTCTGCATAAATCTGAAGAAACCTGGTTTATACTATATAATCTTCTCCTATGATTCTTTTTAACTCTGTGATTATTTGTTATTGTTTAGAAAATTAATTTTTGACAGTACCATCGAAGATACCATGTTTGATTGAGGAAGACTCGTTTTATGTTTGGAATATTATCTTAATTAAAATAAAGAATCCTGCTAATTTTTCTGTTTATTTCAGATGGAAACCACGAGCAAGAACAGTGGTGGATTCATTGTCTGCTCCGGCTGCAAGAGAGGAAAGGATATATAATACTACAACCGTGAAAGATAAGTTCCTTTAAACAATTGTAAAAAGAACTATTTATTTAAATAGAAAGTTCTTAGACTTTTAGTCTGATATATTCTGTTGTAATAAGTAGACAGTAACAAACGCTTACATTCTCATCAGCCAAGATGAATTTTATGGTTTCCCTTGATAGTTGTATGTTTTGTTTTCAAGAGTGTAGAACCTTCACATGAATAAACCATGTATTTTTCGAGGGACTCAAGTCTTTAATGACAGTAACTTTTTCGTAGAAGTTTTCGTCGTTTGAATTTGCATGTTTGAAGCCATAGTTTGTTTGACGGTGTGGGTTTGAATAGGAATAGGGCGTTGCCTATTTATAATAATATCTATATGTTAAAGGGAGAGGTGCTTAGGTTATAGGAGAAACTTGGGGAATACTCTAAATCGTATCTAACCAGATTGTGTAAACTTTATTTTCGATATCATTTATGATTACTATTAGGCAAATTCGGTTACCAATTTCAAACCTAAGATATTTTCTGTGTGTTCGTCACATTAATTTTACTTCAATCGTATAATCTTGTTAGTGATTGAGCACCGTGATTTTAGTTTAGTTATATTAGGGACCGTGATTTTAGTTAAATCGTAAATTCTTGTTTCTATATATTCTGTTTTAAATTTATTGTAAGCAAATACGCAAAAAAAAAGGAATGAGTTAGAGAATATACTTGGAATTGATTTAGTTTCAAAGGGAAATTAAATTAGTGGCTGTTTAAAAGTTCAATACAATTATAAAACCAAATTATATAGAACTTTAGAAATCCACAATTTGTTAAATTCAGAATATACTGTAACACCTTTGGTTGAAAATCGATATTCATATTTTTGGGATTATTAAAGTGATAATACAATGTAAATAATTTATTTTATCGACTTCATAAATTAAATTTTAAATAAGTTGGAATGAACTCCAATGTAATTTGTACATCGGTAAAATTTTCTTACATACGTTATAGACGAATGGTTCATGGGCTTAATAAGTTGGGTTTACACTTCACACGAAATAGGCTAAAATTGTTGGGCTGAAATGGTGGTGATATTTTGATTGGTCAAGCTTACTCTTGTTTCTGATTGGTCGAGTTATAAATGGTCGTAATTCATTTTTTTTAAAAGAAAGGAAGTGGCATTCCCTTGTAATTAACTTGAAAAACTAAGGGCAGAATCCTAGTAAAGATTCTGTTTTAATAGTATAGATTGATAGATTGAATGTTTGGAGGATGAAAAGGGTTAGCTCAAGACTAATTAATTATATAGCACAACTGATAACGTTATAAATGAACGAGCCCATTGCATATTTAGCCCAGTCGATTTTAATATAAAATGTGATGGAAAAACTCTCGAGCATGGCTAGATTATATTCAAGACCTAAAAGAAGCACCAAATCCAAAGTAGAGCAGCCACCCCCGAAGAAGAAGAAGGAGGAGATGAATACTACTACAGTCTCCACCAGGGCTAGCTTATGTTCAAGACCTATAAGAAGCACCAAATTAGAGCAACCGCCGCAGAAGAAGAAGAAGGAGAGGAATAGTAGTAGTGCAGGATGGTTTTCACTACAACTAATTCCAGATGAGATCGTTTTGAATTGTATAGCACGCATCTCTAAATCTCAGTACCGTTCACTCTCCTTAGTCTCCAAGACCTTCCGCTCTCTCATCTCTTCCCCAGAGCTCTACAGGGTTCGCTCCCTGATCGGAAACACAGAGCCTTGCCTCTGCATACGCCAAGAGTTACCCACTCATGATCGCTGGTACATTCTTGACCAAACTCTGGTAACTAGTACCAACAGTAATGGTTTGATTAAGGATGAGTTTAACTTATTACCTATCACCACTTCGTCCTCTTTATCAAAGTCAACCACTTTAGCCGTCGGTTTCGAAGTCTACCAAATGGGAGGCGACCAGCTGCCATCATCCACCGTTCGTGTGCTTGATTTTAGGACTCGCACTTGGCGTGATGCTCCTGATATGGGGGTAGCAAGGAAACGCCCCGAGTCTGCTCTTATAGACGGCAAGATATATGTAGTTGGAGGAGAAACAAAGGAGTCCTCCTCCTGGCCTGAGGTTTTTGACCTAAAGTCTCAGACTTGGAATCCATTGCCTAGCCTCAATGATGACGACAAAGCTGAGGTTCAGCTTCGTATAGGAGAGCTATTGGCCACCACAAGTAACCATAAAAGGTATGCGTTTGACTCCAAACAAGGAACATGGAAGGAACAACTAGCCCTTATGGAACCACTAGGGCTTTCTTATAATAGGAGTGGACCTTGGTGCATTATAGACAATGTAAAGTTTAGTGTTTTTAAGCGCAAGCTTATGTGGTCTGAGCGTGGAAACTGGTTCAGTGTCAAGGGTTTGAAAGATGTGTGTACCAAGCCTCATGTTAACCACCATACAACAATTCAGTTAGCTAACCATGGTGGTGGAAGTATCCTAGTTATATGGGACGAGCTACATTCACTCGAGTTTCCAGTGGCCGGGAAGACGCGGAAACATGTCTGCACAAACAGGAGAATTTGGTGTGCTGTGATTAAGTTGGAGAAGCGCTTCTTCGGATTGAAGTTTGAGGTTTGGGGGAAGGTTGTACGGTCGAATGCTTTGCTTACAGTCCCCAAATCATTCAAGTTATTAAGCTGTGTTACCCTTTAATTTGCTCTTCATTTTCTTTTTTTTTTACATTGGTTTTATTGTGAATTTTGGATATTTATTACGGAGTATATAGGCCTTACGTGCCTTCTTTCATTTTGGTCACGATAATAATAATATTTCTGTAGCCAAGGCTTTCTTGATAACCAAGCAAATTATGTACTAAACAGCAGATGGACAAGGACAGGTTACAATTGGATATACAAACTAGCATTGACCTTGGGCTTCTATACTATTTTCTGCTTTTCCTATACATACATTATTGTCATCATTCAAAACATTCTCTTATGTCTGTTTTCCTTTTAAAAGATAGTCATGTGATAGGTAACATAAAGTCCATGAAAGTATCTTGTCAACTGCCCCTAACTTTTTTGTACAGTTACACAACTCACACCTTTAACATGAAAACAGGGGCTTTGTTATGTTTGCGTTCAGAGTATTGAGAAAATGTATGGACACTCAACAATGGAAGTAGAGATAAATTTCTCCAAGATGATTTTTCATCTTTCCAGAATTTAGCCTGACAGGAATTTTAAAGCAATTTTCAGTTAATAGCACACAATCTGGGTCTTATTTTCCAGATAGGATCCAAGAAGAGCTCTTTCATCTGAAGTGAGCTTTTTCATTTAGACACCAAAGGTGTTAATATCCAAATGATGATAAGCGGAGGAAACTATTGTGACATGGTATGACATGATTCTGCGGTATTTTTGTTTCTGAATTGCCTAGGATACTGATTTTGATGATTTTAGAACATTCAGTTTCTTTTGAAGCCATTGCTTCTTCTCAGTTTCTGTTTTGTTCTGTTCTGTTCTTTTCAAGGTTTACAACAAAATCACAACTTTTATCCTCCGTGTAACAGTATAGAATCATCACTGTTTACATACTCAGCCAGTCAGCCCTCGGTTTCTGTTCTTTTCAAGGTTTACCTTGTCGGTTTCTGTTCTGTTCTTACAGCTCTTCTCTTGGGTATTTATCGAAAACAAGAAATAGAAAGAAAAACTCAATGGTATCGATTTGATGAAGGAACCTCAGCCTAAGCAAGAGTACCGTACATTTTTGAAGTGTAAGTTTCTTTTCCTTACCTACATTTTGTTATGCTGCTTTAATCATCTTCACTTTTGCTTTTAAGTCTCAGTACGTTTAGGCTTCCGTCTTTCCCCACTAGTTACATTCAGTTTTCGTTGGACTACTTCAACCTAGCTTAGTTTCTATCTTGAGTTAGTATTTCGTAGCTTCACCATCTTTTGTTAAAAACATATATCCTTTTGACATGTAGGCTTTGCCGCTTTGGTCTGTTAGAAATTCTGTAGTTTGATTTGTTGCTATCAATAAGGAGCATTAATATTCTACGTTAGCATTGGTTTTATACACTTAGTAGCAGAAAAGAGAAAATATGAGAGCTAAAGCTAAGCTGCTAATGGCACACACGGTTCCATCTGAATGCAAAGAAGCTTTCGGTTTTTTGGTTCCTTTGATGAATGTGGCTGATAGTAAAATCTCTAATGATATCTGCTGCTATAGTATTCTGTCACCTTGGTCAATCACACCATGGGTGAGTTTAGTTGGTTGTGAACAACATGAGCATCTGAATGGTTTGCATCTAAAATCTCACTGTGTTCCACACTCCTGTTGCTATCAAAGAGCTTTGACCTCTCTTCTCCATTGTTCTGTCATCTTCATGGCGCAGCCCCATATCTCCTACTTCTATTTCAAACAAATCATTATCATCCATCAAATCCTTTTTCTTTATACCTTTGTCAAATGACTTGTTATCTTTCTCTCCTTTATTAGCCTTCACCTCCTATACAGTTGCTAGTATTTCAACTATGCTACCTTGAGATGTAAGATATATGTTTTTTTTTTTTCTCATAAAGCTCCAACATTTGGCCACAAAATATCTTAAAATAGAAAAAAATGATTGAATAAAGAAGGAGAAACAAAAGGCCAATGTAGAACCATCAGAAATTCAAAAAAAGGATTTGGAAGGAGCATCTAAAGCATAGACCAACCGTTTGAAAAAAAAAACTCCATGCAACTGGAGCCTTGGCAGACGAGATGATTCAAAAAAGTTCTTACTTATCGAACATTTATTTCCTTGTGGAAAATTTTCAGGACACAACAGAGTGGAAACATGACCAGTTGTGTCCAAAGATACCCAACTACAGATTGATTTGCATTTGGGTGTTATCTCCCAATTGGAATTCTTTGTAAGATTGATTCAGTTGATCCACATGAATCCTCTTGGAAAATAAACGTCCACTTCCTATACATTGTAATCGCCATTCCTTATTGGAGTTAAATTTTGACACTCGATTTCTTCACAAGTTGTGTCAGTAACATCTGAGTTTGTCTTCTGGGGTTCATCAGATGCATACACTAATCTTAGGCCGCACTTGAGCACCTCGACTCTAGCTTTCTCATCTGTGACACCAAATTCAAGGGAAGTTGTAGTTGGAGTACATGCATCTGAGCACTGCTCTTCAAGACATTTGATGTTATTTGAGCATCTTGTATAGCAAATAAAGACATGCTCTGACGACATCTTCTTGTCTTGTTTCTTGCCATTTGCCATCTTGTCTGACTTCTTGCCATGTCTGTTCCAACTTCCAACCAAGCGATCGAAGGAGATCCGCGACCCATCTTTACTTTCCAGCTTAAACTTGCATGTAACCGAAAAGGAGTTGATTCCTTCTTGGCCATTTGGAAAGGAGATAACTACACATAAAGCTATTCCGACAAACCTATTTTCATTCCAATGTGGGGAAAGTTTGAGGTTTAACTCAGATCCAACTGCTTCATGGCAAAACCATGAGGGCACTTCACAACCTGGAAAGCAAATGCTGAACAAAGCCTCTGGAACAAAACCCTGCAGAAGTTATTACAAAAGTTATAGTCATCATAAGGTTACTTGCAAAAAGCAAGAAATGAATGGGAGGATACCTCATTGCAGCGTTTTAGTGCATCTGATAGAAACTGGCATTTTCGTTGAGCGTAGGTTGTGATTCCTTCCTTTGCAGTTCGGTCCAATTTGTGGCAGTCGGTGAAAATGAATGTGGAGTGAATCTGCTCCGATGGCAAATGAGTAGCCAGTGGAGTTGCAACTGTTCTTAGCGACTCGCATCCGTGTGCATCTAAGCACTGAAGATTTGGTGGAAGCTCTGGAATAGATAAAAGATTCTTACAGTGCTTCAAGTCCAGCCATTTCAACTGAGATAGCAGACTGATGTAACCCGGAAGTAAAATGATTGTATCATTTCCGCTTAGGCATAAACGCTGAAGTGAGTTTATATTAGGAATCTCCTTTATTGCTGTCCCATCAAGCATCAGAATCTGCAAGCATTTCATGTTCTTCATCTCATCTGGGAGACTACTTAGCTTCGAACAGCCAGAACATACTAGTTCTTGAAGATCTTTCATCTTGTCAAATCCTTCGGGAAGCTTTGCCAGCTTCTTGCAGTCTTTCATGCTCAATTTAACGAGTCTTGCTAGCTTCACCATGTCTGTAGGAAGTTTCTTTATTGCACTGCCATCCAAATATAGAGCATAGAGAGTTTTTGAAATCACCACAAACTTCTTCAGACTTGAGCAGTTGCTAAGGATGAGTGTCTTGAGAGATTTCAAATCGATATTGGGAAGGGACTCCAGAGCTGTGCACCCTTTCAAATTCAGGAAAACAAGACTTTCCATCTTTTGCATATCCAGAGGTAACGTTTTCAGTGCTGTGCAACCTTCAAGGTTCAGCCTTTCAAGATTGCGAGCCTTTGATAGCCCTGACAAGGTATCCAGTTGACTTGAGTGATTTAGATCGACCCACCTTAGCTTTGGTACAGCCTACGATGAGAAAGGGATCCATACACTAAGTTAGTACAATCCATAGTTCTAAAAATCATTCTAGAACCCCTAGGTGGAAAATCGATCCAAGATTTTTTTTTTAAGTTTGATTTATACGACTCAAATCGGTTTAAACCATTCTACCTTGTTTTAAACCGCTATAAAGCAATTTGCATTGATCTAAATTAGTATAGTTCTGTTAAATTTAATAATTTAGTACAAGTCCACAAATTTATCTCGTTTTTTGTTACATGTATCTAATTTTGATAACTCATCAAAACATATTATAATTAAATTTATAAATTAAAATATCTTATATAAATATATAATATATCATTACAATATTATTTGAAAAGTCAGTTTCTTACATGTCGCGTTTACGTTAACTTTCACGATGGCTTGTTACACTGATACCTTTAGTTATTTGTGTTTATTATTATAATTGCTATTATTAGTATTTAATTTTAATTTTCTTTTATTGTTACATTCCTTTTATAACTAAATTATTATCAAAAAGAAAATTTATATAAAAGACAATATCTATAAATATTTTCGTTTTTATTTTCGATTTTATTAATAAAATTAGAAAAAGAAAATTTGTACAAAAAGAAATATTTTAACTATTGAAGTATAATATTTTAATATATGTGATTTAGTTAAAAAAATTTCCTTTTATATAAATTCCAATTTTATAAACTTTTTCTTTATATTTTATTAAAAATCTTAGGATATTAAAAATAAAATATCCTCTTTCTTAATAAAAATGAAACTATATGATTATACCTCTTGATAGTTAAATTTTTTTTATTTCTACAACAAAATGCACAATTTTATGAAATTTTCTCTTTTTACATTATAGATTTTAACTTTAATATTATTTGACTACCTCCAAAATTTATATAAATAAACAACTGATTCTCATAAATCAAAACTATTAAACAATCGACATAAATATAAGAATCAGTCAATCATTCATCGTTCACAGAAAATCTTCATTATTCATAAAAACTAAGTCTTTCTATTATAAAAAAATCATTCACATGGATTCTATCAGAAAATTCGTTTCTCTTTAAATGTATGCAAAATCAAAATAAACATCATGAGATTTTGGAAAAATAATCTCTTAAAGAGGCTGTTCCTATTGAGATGGTTTTCATTGATAATGAGATAATTTTTAAAATTCATATTTTTCCAATTTCTGCTAATTCTACAATTATCAAAAATCAAAAATTGAAAAAAACCGTATTCATGCAACAATTAAAAGCAATGACTTGATTAAGAAGTTCAAACAAGTTAGTAAAATATGAATTAAAAATAATTAACACAATTAAGATCAATTTTTACACTGGTGATTTTATAATTTTAGAAATAAATATCGTAACCAAGTTGAATATATTGGACAAAAAATTATAACACCACAACTAAACAACTTATAAATAAGATAACATAAAAATACACAAAATATACTAAAAACTCATAAAATATCACTCAAATTATTATATTTTAGTTTCTTATAAATATTCGTGAAGGCGCATAGGCTCGAATGAGTCATCTAGTATAAACTAAATCAATAATTAGTTAAAGCTTATGCTCCGTCTAAACCCCGAATAATCTGTCTAGTTGTTAGTACTCTATAGAGTGCTTACTTACAGTCTAACGATTTTTTCAACATTGGTTACAGTCTAACGATTTCTTGAACATACGTATAATCCATCTAATCAACTGAGACAAAAAACAAAAAAGCAATCAACTAGAGAGTCACTGACCTTCTCATCGTTCCAGATCTGTTTAATCTTGCTGTAAGGTAGCTTAAGGTCTACGAGATTCTCGGGGATGAAATCTTGTGGAAGTTCATCTTTTGGGAAATTTAGCCAATGCAAACATCGTACCTCTTTCAGTGGAAGCTCAAGTTCATCAGGGATGTGTATGTTTTCCTTAGGCTCACACTCCTGAGGACAATGAGAACTGTAGAACTTGAGATACCTGAGATGTCGCATCTTCTTGAATTGATCCCTTCCTAAGGTCACATGGTTCTTCATGTCATACAAGTCGAGAAAAAAACTTCTGACGCTGGTGCCGCCTCCCTGTAAACACCGTACAAAGTCAGCAAATTAAACTAATGAAAGGAGAGTTATTTGGAGGCGTAGTCTCACTTTTCTTTTACGTAGCTTATCGAGCATGTCCCCGTTATTTTTGTTCTGACGGTGCCATATCCGGTGTCTTCCTCTTCCATCCTTAGCATAAGCTTCTGAACCAACTTCCATGGCAAACGTATACAAAAGATCATGCATCTCCACTCGGCTGTCAGAGATATAAATCATGAACTTGTCCTTGAGAGCATCTATTGTGGACATTGTCGCTTTAGGACCAGATGAATCCAGCAAGCTCTTTACATAAACCAAATCATGGGATCTAAAAAAAGCTATGTCAAGAAACGCATCCTTCTGCTCTTGACTCAGTTCATCATAAGTTACTTGCAAGACACGGTCTCGAATACTAGGGCTGAGCTTTTGCGGAAGTGAATCTAGTTTTTCTATCCAGTAAGGCAAGGGTTTGCCACGAAGCTCTTCACCCAATATCTTGAGAACTTGTGGGTGGCCTCTCGCGTAACGCACAACCTCTTTAGAAACCTTCGTGAAAGCTTCCCTGTCGTGTTTGTTTTGGTGATCAAATGCATAGCGATTAAAGTGTTTTAACCCATCTCGGTAGCACAAGAGCGGTACAAAATAAGTACGAAGGATCATGGAATCATCCCCAGGGACCAGATCACGAGACACTGCGCGTGTTGCAATCACAATCTTGCTACCTTTCTTGATCCATTCACGAAGACTCTCAAAAATAACTTGTATATGCGTCTCGTCACTTGTCCCATCAAGAACAATGAAAACTTTTTCTTTACATAGTTTTTCCTTGTATTCTTCGTATGTCCCATCATCTTCTATGTCGTCATTACCAAGCAACTCCCTGAGGAGCATCACGGGCAAGCGTTCCAGTCCCCATTGCTTTACAATGCCGCTTATATTTTGGAGTAAGACGCGTCTGAAGAACCTGCTGTACCACTCATTGTAGAACGCTTTCAAGAGAGTGGTTTTACCAATGCCTGGCATCCCAACAACTTGGACAATACGAGTCTCCACACCATGAATGTCTACTGTTTCTTCCAGTTCCTCCAGGCGTTGTTTGAGCCCACAAATCTGACCTGCCTCCTCCTCTTCTTCTTGTTCTTCTCCTCTAGTGTTTTGTGCATGTTCCACGCATGTTCCATGTGTGCTTTCTTCTAACGGAATTTTGTTCAGCGCTTGCAAAACCTCGTTGACGATTTTATTGATGAACGTGTTCTCGTTGCTGCAATTGTTTGAGAATATGACAAATTGACAATAACAATTTTTATTTATTTATTAAAAGCCAATACTAAGTATTGATTTTTATCCGTAGGAATACTAGGAAATATAACTGGGAATAATTAAATACGTGTACCCTATGTTGGGTAACTAGCTAGGTTTTGCAAATGCCATGAAAAATCAACTATAT
The DNA here is from genome assembly GCF_020379485.1 of Brassica napus. NCBI lineage: Eukaryota > Viridiplantae > Streptophyta > Magnoliopsida > Brassicales > Brassicaceae > Brassica > Brassica napus. The sequence continues at coordinate 21,539 of NW_026014673.1, forward strand.
AATTGTTATTTTTATTTATTTTATTTCTATTTTATTGAAAAAATTGATCCTTGTTATTTGTTCTATTTTAACTAGGCCTGGTACGGATCGGGTATCCGGGCAATTTTAAGGTATCCGGATCTGAATCCTTATCCGGCGGATCTTTATCCGGCGGATCCATAATTTTACTATCTTTATCCGGATCCGGGGTTCACGGATATCTGGGCGTCGGATATCCTTCTAAAAATTGAAATATCCGGCGGATATCCAAATTCGGATCTAGATCATTAAAATAAATAAAAATAATAATATTAATATATATATAAAATATTAACAATAATTTAAAAATAAAAATATATATAATGCTTTTAATTATTTCTATGAGTAATATTACAAAATTTACATAAATTTATATATACTATTATTTTTTTGAAAATATATTAAATAAAATTAGTTTTTATATATAGATATTATTATTTTTGAAATATTTATTAATAAAACCTACGGATCCGGATATCCGGACTAAAAAGTCAAGATATCCGGATCCGGCTTTGACGGATCCAACATTTTACTATCCGGATTCGGCCCCTCCGGATATCCGAATTTTCGGATCGGATCTCGGATAAAAGTCCTAGAACTAATTTTAACTACGCTTTACCTAGAATCTGTTGTAACTTTTTCAGCTTCTCTTTCCCTTCCAAAGTATATTATTTACAAGAAGGATATCAATCTTATAATTACTAGTAACACTATGTATACCTATTTTACCTTTTTTATATATTACAAAAGTATTTACGAAAGTATTATTACTATATTTAGAACTTTTTAAAATGGATCAACAAATAGGTCTATCATGCTAATTGCAGTAGATTCATTGAAGTTTAATAGATGAACAATATATTTAACATTATAGTGATAAAATTTATTTTTATGTGGTAGAGATATTTAAAGTGTCGTAGATTTATTAGTCAACGATAGTACATTTGTTTTTGGTGATAAACTTACTGGGTTATGGTTTACTTAAGGCATACTTATTGTCGATTAATAAATTTATTTGGTGTGATGATAAATTAATTTAGTCGTAGTATTGGTTGTTGACGTTAACCATATTCATAAAACAATTGGACCATTTCGTATATATACTATCAAAATACAAATTTAAGTTTTCTCTCTTCCAGCGTTTACGTGTTTTTTTTTTTTTTGCAACTAGTAGCGTTTACGTTTGGATTGTTGGAATGAGTAGGCCTGGAATTTTTATTCGAGATCCGAATTCAATCCGAGATTCAATCCGGATCCAATCCGAAAATCCGGATATCCGGAGGGACCGAATCCGGATCCGGATAGTAAATTGTTGGATCCGTCAAAGTTAGATCCGGATCCGAATATCTTAATTTTCTAGTCCAGATATCCGGATCCGTAAGTTTTATTAATAAATATTTCAAAATAGTAATATCTATATATAAAAATTAATTTTATTTAATATATTTTTATTTTTATAATAGTATATATAAATTTTATGTAAATTTTGTAATATTATACATAGAAATAATTAAAAAAATATATTTTTTTATTTTTCAATTATTTTTCATATTTTATATATATTAATATTATTTTTTATTTATTTTAAGAATCCGGATCCGGATATCCGCCGGATATTACAATTTTTATAAGGATATCCGACATCCGTATATCCGAGAACCCCGGATCCGGATAAGGATAAGGATCTGTATCCGGATCCCTTAAAATTGTCCGGATACCCGATCCGTGCCTAGGAATGAGTAAGTAAGAATACAAAAACTATTTTAAATACATATAACAAATTTAAAATGAACATTTAGATATTGCAGTTACTAACATATATATACTAAAATAAAATATACTAAAATTCCTTAATCACTTATAAATATATAAAAATATATTTCAATATAATATTAATTTTTATAAATAAATTATATCTTATTAGCAAAAAATATAAATAAACTAATTATTATTATTTATTTAATATTTCATTATAACAATATAAATTTTGTCTATTTAATAGTTATAACTAGGATAAGACCTGCGTCTTGCGCATGATGAGTTTATTTGTATATATTATCGATAGTTTTTTTATATATTTGATTATTTAATTTGTATATATAAAATATTTTTTGTTGTTATTATATAATTTCTTTCCGATGGATCAGATCAATTTTTATTAAAAAGAATTGAACAAAACTATAATTAATACATAATGGATTGATCGGATTGGACATTAAACAAATTATGACATAAAAACTTTATTTTTTCCATCGAACACATTCTTGAAAATAGTGAACAGTATTGTTTTCACAGTTAAATTATTTTGACTTTTATCTTCCATATGGTTTTGAAAGCTTTCAAATCAACCATCGAATTAATACATGTCATTTTAATGTTTTTAGTCGTATACTTAAGGAAAACTTACATTTTTGTAATTTAAAGTCGTTTTAAAAAAATCAAAATATAACATATCAGAAAAAATCTAACATATAAGAAAAATATAACATATAAGTTGTCCTCATTTTTGTATTTTAAAGTCATTTTAAGAAAAAAAATATGACATATAAGGTTTCCTCATTTTTTAATTTAAAGTCATTTTAAAAAATACAAAATATAATATATAAGAAAAAATCTAATTTTTTTTATTATATGGTTAATGTGATTGTTTATTTTTTTAATAATATAAAATTAAACAAAATGAAGAAGGATGCAAAAATTGTTATCAAATATTTATTATTCATAATCATTAATTGCCATATATATGTAAATCATATTAGGTAATTTCGTAACTTTTATTTAGGGAAAGAATACACATTTCTTATATTTTAGGTTAATATAATGTTCTCTAGTGGACATTAAACAAATTATGAAATAAAAACTTTATTTTTTACCTCGAACACATTCTTTAAAAAGTGAACATTATTGTTTTCACAGTTGAATTATTTTGACTTTTATCTTACATATGGTTTTGAAAGCTTTCAAATCAACCATCAAACTGGCACATGTCATTTTAATGTTTTTAGTCGTATACTTAAGGAAAACTTACATTTTTATAATTTAAAGTCGTTTTAAAAAATTCAAAATATAACATATAAGAAGAAATCTAACATATAAGAAAAATATAACATATAAGGTGTCCTCATTTTTGAATTTTAAAGTCGTTTTTTTAAAAAAATATAACATATAAGGTTTCCTCATTTTTTTAATTTAAAGTCATTTTAAAAAATTCAAAATATAATATATAAGAAAAAATCTAATTTTTTTATTATATGGTTAATGTGATTGTTTATTTTTTTAATAATATAAAATTAAACAAAAATGAAGAAGAATGCAAAAATTGCTATCAAATCTTTATTATTCATAATCATTAATTGTCATCTATATGTAAATCATATTAGGTAATTCTGTAGCTTTTATTTAAGGAAAGAATACACACTTCTTATATTTTAGGTTAATATAATGTTCTCTAGTGGACATTAAACATATTATGACATAAAAACCTTATTTTTTCTATTGAACACATTCTTGAAAAAAGTGAACAGTATTGTTTCCACAGTTAAATTATTTTGACTTTTATCTTCTATATGGTTTTGAAAGCTTTCAAATCAACCATCGAATTGATACATGTCATTTTAATGTTTTTAGTCGTATACTTAAGGAAAACTTACATTTTTGTAATTTAGAGTCGTTTTAAAAATATTCAAAATATAATATATTACAAAATTCTAACATATAAGAAATATATAACATATAAGGTGTCCTCATTTTTGTATTTTAAAGTCGTTTTAAAAAAATATATAACATATAAGGTTTCCACTTTTTTGTAATTTAAAGTCATTTTAAAAAATTCAAAGTATAACATATAAGAAAAAATCTAATTTTTTATTATATGGCTAATGTGATTGTTTAATTTGTTTTAATAATATAAATTTAAACAAAAATGAAGAAGGATGCAAAAATTGTTATCAAATCTTTATTATTCATAATCATTAATTGCCATATATATGTAAATCATATTAGGTAATTTCGTAGCTTTTATTTAGGGAAAGAATACGCACTTCTTATATTTTAGGTTAATATAATGTTTTCTAGTGGACATTAAACAAATTATGACATAAAAACCTTATTTTTTCCCTCGAACACATTCTTGAAAAAGTGAACAGTATTGTTTTCACAGTTGAATTATTTTGATTTTTATCTTACATATGGTTTTTAAGGCTTTCAAATCAACCATCGAACTGATACATGTCATTTTAATGTTTTTAGTCGTATACTTAAAGAAAACTTACATTTTTGTAATTTAAAGTCGTTTTAAAACATTCAAAATATAACATATAAGAAAAAATCTAACGTATAAGAAAAATATAACATATAAGGTGTCCTCACTTTTGTATTTTAAAGTCGTTTTAAAAAAAATATAATATATAAGGTTCTCTCATTTTTGTAATTTAAAGTCATTTAAAAAAAATTCAAAATATAATATATAAGAAAAAATCTATTTTTTTATTATACGGTTAATGTGATTGTTTATTTTTAATAATATAAAATTAAACAAAAATGAAGAAAGATGGAAAAATTGTTATCAAATCTTTATTATTCATAATCATTAATTGTCATATATATGTAAATCATATTAGGTAATTCTATAGCTTTTATTTAAAGAAATAATACACACTTCTTATATTTTAGGTTAATATAATGTTCTCTAGTAGACTTGAAACAAATTATGACACAAAAACCTTATTTTTTTCATCGAACACATTCTTGAAAAAAGTGAACAGTATTGTTTCCACAGTTAAATTATTTTTACTTTTATTTTCCATATGGTTTTGAAAGCTTTCAAATCAATCATCGAATTGATACATCTCATTTTAATGTTTTTAGTCGTATACTTAAGGAAAACTTACATTTTTGTAATTTAAAGTCGTTTTAAAAAAATTCAAAATATAATATGTAATAAAATTCTAACATATAAGAAAAATATAACATATAAGGTGTCCACATTTTTGTATTTAAAAGTCGTTTAAAAAAATATATAACATATAAGGTTTCCTCATTTTTGTAATTTAAAGTCATTTTAAAAAATTCAAAATATAACATATAAGAAAAAATCTAATTTTTTTATTATATGGTTAATGTGATTGTTTAAGTTTTTTTTAATGATATAAATTTAAACAAAAATGAAGAAAGATGCAAAAATTGTTATCAAATCTTTATTATTCATAATCATTAATTGCCATATATATGTAAATCATATTAGGTAATTCGGTAGCTTTTATTTAAGGAAAGAATACACACTTCCTATATTTTAGGTTAATATAATGTTCTTTAGTGTTATATAATTATGAAATAATGTGACACCATTAGATTAAACTATACCTTATATTAGATGCTTTAGAATTCTTTGAAATAGAATTTAGAAGACATCTAGAGTGTCTCCTAGGATTTGGAGATTTTTTTTAATTAATACAAAATGAAGGTTCTAATTTTTCAAATGTTTCTTAATTAATATATAGGGGATATGGTAATATTATTAGTTTATTGTTATACTACTTCGCTAGTCAAATCAGAGAAACGCGTTTGTTCTGTTTATGTAAAGATCTTTTTTAGGAACCGTGATCTGACGGATTTCAATATTTATGTAGTAGAAAAGAATAACTAGTATTTCGAATGGTGTCTGCCTTATTATTATTATTATTTTTATTTTTTAACTGGCACCAGTTCTCGAATGGTGTTTAGTTTTCTAGTTTCGCTCGCACCATGTTTTTCCAACTTAGCTCCATATGTTACAAAATTTACACATGAGCGGTGTATTTTTAAGGAAAGAATAAAATTATACGTTTCTCCTCATTTTTTTCTTTTTGGCGATCACCATTGAAAACCTAACTGATTAGTTTTAAAAGAGTGTGGAAATATTAGACATAAAACACTAAACAATTTGTACCTTTTTCAGACTCTTAATAGGCCACATTCTTAAACCAAAAAGAACAAAGACAGTTTTTTACCCAAAAAAAAAAAAAAAAAAAACAGTTTGTACCTTTTTCCGTCAAATTCGAAGCCCAAAAGGTTGCTAACATACGCCAGAGCCTCTTTCCAATTTTCCATTTTATCATCAGTAACACCTCTCTTTTCATTTTTCCTGAGGGCATCGCCAAATTCTCCCGTCTGATACCTAACGGTTTTAGGGTCCACGTTGTAGAAGATGGGAATGGTCTTGAGCTCGCCGGCTTTCGTGCGTTCTTTTATTCTTTCTAGCTCGTCCAAGCACCAATTTGACTCTGTGTACAATTTGGAAAAGACAGCCAGTGCGATTCTCGACTTTTCGATCTCCTTGAAAAGATTACTTAGAGGTTGGCCTTTCTCCGCATCCTCATCAATGAAGATCTGGATATTTTTATCTGTCAAGGCCTTAGCTAGATGGCTGATGAACTGATAACGAAGTTCCCCACGGAAATTAAGGAACACTTGGTGCTTAGGTACGCTGCGGACAGTGGAGGAGGCAGCCATGGGAGAATGATTTGAAGATCAAAAATGGTTTAGGGTTTTGGCCGAGTGGTGGGAGTTGAAATAAAAAGGCCTTTCAAAAAAATATGTTTTGGTCTTTTTTTTAAAAAAATAATTGTTTTGACCAATTCCAACCATTTCAATACTACGACTAGCATACTATCTTAATTTATAATTAGTACTAAACCAAATATTAAGGGTATGTGGTTCGGGTAGTTGGAAACCTTTATATACTAGTATTATCCCCGGTGCTAGCACCTACAATTTTAATTTTTTCTAAACTATCCGATCATAAAATTGTAATGACTATCAAAATAAATTATTGTTTTATTTATATATTTTCTTAATCTAGATAACACATTAATACATAAATTTGGAAATACTGAACCAATTTCTATGATGTTAGTTTTGAGAAATATATACAACATACATGTTTTTGAAAGCTTGTTTCTGTAAAAAAAAATTAAGATATATTCTAACACATAAAAGTATACATTGTGCTACGTATGGGCATTATTATTATATAAAAGAAGACTATTAAACATACTTAAACATGTGTTTATCTTCATGCTTCCACTACAAGAAAACACATGCTTAACGACGAAAATTTACGAGGAAAAACAATCCTCGTAAAATTGCGTCGAGTTTACGACGAATTTACGTGAAAAACTAAAGTCATCGTTATTTCCTCGTAACGTAACGACAAAACTGTTTCGTCGTAAAGTGGATGTAACTTTACGAGTTTTTTACGAGGAAAAACTATTTCCTCGTAAATACGACGTAAACTTTGCGTGGTATTTACGAGGGAATAGTTTACGTGTATGTAGCGAGGAAATTTTTGAATCCACCAACTTTATAGGTGTTACACGTTTTTTATGCCCACCAAATTAATTTTCGTCGTAAATTCATAGCAAAATTACAACTACCAGATTCGAATTTTCCTATAAATATGGATGTTTGAACATCATTTTAAACACACCAACAACAAAAAACGTGAAAGAAAAAAAAATGGCTGGCTCCGGGAATATTTACGAGTTGCGGAAGTGGATGTATATGCATAGAGATGCTAACGGGAGAGTGACGAAAGAATACCTTGCGGGTCTGGAGACATTTATGCATCAAGCAGATTCAACACCGCTCGCCCAAGAAAGTGGTAAGATGTTCTGTCCTTGTCGGAAATGCAACAATTCGAAACTGGCAAACCGTGAAAATGTTTGGAAGCATTTAATAAATAGAGGTTTCACGGCAAATTACTATATCTGGTTTCAACATGGAGAAGGTTTTAATTATGATCAGAATGAAGCTAGTAGTAGTAATAGCAATTTTCAGGAAAAAGAACCGGTTGATCATCATTTGCATAATGAACATAGTTACCATCAGGAGGAGATGGTAGATTATGATAGGGTTCATGATATGGTAGCTGATGCATTCGTAGCTCATGATGAAGATGAAGAACCTAATATAGATGCAAAAAAGTTTTACGAAATGTTAAACGCGGCGAATCAACCACTTTACAGTGGTTGTAGAGAAGGTCTCTCTAAATTGTCGTTAGCTGCTAGAATGATGAATATTAAAACTGATCACAATCTACCTGAAAGTTGCATGAACGAATGGGCGGACTTGTTTAAAGAGTATTTGCCGGAAGACAATGTGTCTGCTGATTCTTATTATGAGATTCAGAAACTGGTTTATAGTCTTGGGTTGCCTTCGGAGATGATAGATGTTTGCATCGACAACTGCATGATCTATTGGGGAGATGATGAGAAGCTAGAAGAATGTCGATTCTGCAAGAAGCCACGATTCAAGCCGCAAGGACGGGGACGTAATAGGGTACCGTACCAAAGGATGTGGTACCTACCAATTACAGACAGATTGAAAAGATTGTATCAATCAGAGCAGACTGCTGGAAAGATGAGATGGCATGCCGAGCATACTCAGACGGATGGTGAGATGACTCATCCATCAGATGCAAGAGCCTGGAAACATTTCAACAAAGTACATCCAGATTTCGCTAGCAATATCCGGAATGTGTATCTCGGATTATGCACAGATGGATTTAGTCCGTTCGGAATGTCAGGGAGACAATATTCATTGTGGCCAGTCTTTCTTACTCCATACAACCTGCCACCGGAGATGTGCATGCAACGGGAGTTACTATTCTTGACCATATTAATACCTGGTCCGAACCATCCAAAAAGGTCCCTGGATGTTTTCCTACAACCACTGATAAAAGAGTTGAAGGATTTGTGGTCAACAGGGGTGAGGACGTATGACTGTTCAACGAAGACGAATTTTACGATGCGAGCGATGCTTTTGTGGACCATAAGTGATTTCCCTGCCTATGGGATGTTGTCTGGATGGACTACACATGGGAGATTAGCTTGTCCATATTGTAATGGAACGACAGATGCGTTTCAACTGAAGAATGGTAGGAAGACAAGTTGGTTTGATTGTCACCGTCGATTTCTTCCCATTGGCCATCCTTACCGAAGAAACAAGAATTTGTTTAGGCACAAAAGGGTTGTGAGAGACACTCCTCCTCCATATCTAACTGGAGAACAAATTGAAGCGCAAATCGACTACTACGGAGCTAACGAAACAGTTCGTTGGGGTGGTAATTGGCATGTCCCTCGTAATATGCCAGATTCTTACGGTGTTCATCACAACTGGCACAAGAAGAGTATATTTTGGGAGTTGCCATATTGGAAGGATCTTCTTCTGCGCCACAACCTCGATGTGATGCATATAGAGAAGAATTTCTTTGAGAACATCATGAATACAATATTGAATGTCCCAGGGAAGACAAAAGACAACATAAAATCGAGGTTGGACTTGCCGGATATTTGCTCAAGAAGCGAGTTACATATTAAAAGCAATGGACAAGTTCCCGTTCCGATATTCAGATTATCTTCAGAAAAAAAGTCGGTGTTGTTCAACTGGGTGGCATCAGAAGTGAAGTTCCCCGATGGGTATGTTTCGAATCTCTCTAGATGTGTTGAAAAGGGTCAAAAGTTCTCCGGGATGAAGAGTCATGATTGTCATGTATTTATGCAACGACTACTGCCCTTTGCATTTGCGGAGCTACTTCCAACAAACGTACATGAAGCACTTGCAGGTACGTAGTGTATTATATCACAATAATTTACAAAATAATATATGACTAACAATGTGTTTAATTTTTTTTTGAATATAAAAGGCATTGGAGCATTTTTCAGGGATCTGAGCACACGCACTCTTAAAGAAGAAGTTGTGGAACAGCTTCAGGAGAACATTCCCATCTTATTGTGCAACTTGGAGAAGATATTTCCTCCCGGATTTTTTGACGTCATGGAGCATCTAGCTGTCCACCTCCCATATGAGGCATTGCTTCGTGGACCTGTACATTACGGATGGATGTATCAGTATGAGCGAGCCATGAAATATTTGAAGGGAAAAGCAAAGAACCTCGCCAAAGTTGAAGGTTCTATAATTGCTGGAAGTTTGACGGAAGAAGTTTCTCACTTCACATCGTACTACTTTGCGTCAAAAGTACGTACACGGAGAAGAGCTCCAAGAAGATATGATGATGGTGGTGTTGCGCCAACATATGCAGTTGCTGGTGTTCCAGACATCTTTAGCCAGATTGGGCGACTCGGTGGGAAGTCTAAAGAGGTTTGGTGGTCGAGTGAAGAAGACGCTCATAGTGCACACACCTATATTCTACTCAATTGCGAAGATCCATTGATGCGTTATTTTGAAAGGTAACATATATTGACACTTCGAAACACATATAAGTATAATTAATTGTATAATTGCGAGAGATTCATTCCTATAAAATGTGATTTTACAGCCTATTTGTTTCTCAAGTCGAAGAAACATTTCCTGGTATATCCACAAGTGACGTAGACAAAAGGAAAGATCAACACTTCATTAAGTGGTTGCGGAATCAGGTATTAACTAAAACTTTTTTTTCATACATTATCTGTATTTCATTAACATTCTCTTTATTTTTGCAGGTTGATTATGACGACGACGATGCAGATTATCCTAAGTGGTTACACGAAGTAATTCAATCTCCACTTGTAAAGGTCACCACATCACAGATGTATTTCACACGAGGCTATACTTTTCATACATATGACTATGGTAGACAGCGGGCGACCAGTAACTATGGAATATGTGTGAAAGGGGAAACAGATTTCTACGGGATCTTGACGGAGATTATTGAAGTCGAATTTCCAGGGATACTGAAGCTGAAATGCGTCCTCTTCAAATGTGAATGGTTCGACCCCGTCGTCAACAGAGGTGTTCGGTCTAACAAATTCGGTGTAGTTGATGTCAACGGTGGACGAAGGTACAACAAATTCGAGCCTTTCATCTTAGCTTCACAAGCAGACCAAGTTAGCTTCCTTCCATACCCTCGGATGAGAGATTCAGGTATAAATTGGTTAGCAGTGATCAAAGTTACACCTCGAGGACGAATCATCAGTGGAGAAGAACCACCATTGCAAGAAGAACAGATAAATGAAGTTGATGAACCTGAACAAGAAATTGATGACATCCTTCTCATTGATCCGCATAATCACGAGTACGAAGATCTTACCGATGATGCCACAGACGAAGCTGTTGAAGACGAGTTTAATGAAAATGATGATGTTTCTAGTGATGACGAGAATGTCGATGTATCCGATTGATGTATTTGTTTTATGAATAAGATGAGGGAGTTTGTTTTATGAATAAGGAATATGGAGTTTGGGGTTTCGGATTCAAGGGATTTAAACATAACACTCGTTAATTCCACGTAACAAAAAATCGTCGTAAAGGACTCGTAGGTCAACGAGGAAATAACGACGAAATATAAAAATAAAGAACACGGGACTCGTTAATTCCACGTAGGACAAAATCGTCGTAAATACCACGTAGGGTGAATTCGTCGTAAATACCACGTAGGATTAAATCGTCGTAAATACAACGTAAGACAACGAGGAAATAACGACGAAACCTAAAAATAAAGATGGAGTTTGGAATATATGAAGTAGAAAATAAGGAATATGGGGTTTGGGGTTTCGGGTTTCGGGTTTCGGGTTTCGGGTTTGGGGTTTCGGGTTTGGGGTTTCGGGTTTAGGGGTTCGGGGTTTGGGGTTTCGGGTTTTGGATTTCGGGTTTCGGGTTTCAGGTTTGGGGTTTCGAGTTTGGGGTTTCAGGTTTAGGGGTTCGGGGTTTGGGGTTTTGGGTTTTGGATTTCGGGTTTCGGGTTTCGTGTTTCGGGTTTGGGGCGCTAGGGATTTAACCATAACACTCGTTAAAAATAACGACGAAACTTAAAATTAAATATGGGGTTTGGAATATATGAAGTAGAAAATTAAAGATGGGGGTTTGGGTTTCGGGTTTCGGGTTTCGGCTTTCGGGTTTCGGGTTTGGGCTTTCGGGTTTGGGGGTTGGGGTTTGGGGGTTGGGGTTTCGGGTTTGGGCTTTGGGCTTTCGGGTTTCGGGTTTGGGGGTTGGGGTTTGGGGTTTCGGGTTTCAGGTTTCGGGTTTCGGGTTCTAGGGATTTAAACATAACACTCGTTAATTCCACGTAGGATGAAATCGTCGTAAATACCACGTAAGCATAAATCGTCGTAAAGACCACGTAACAGAAATCGTCGTAAAGACCACGTAAGCAGAAATCGTCGTAAAGACCACGTAAAAAGATTTAAACATAAAACACGTTAATTCCACGTAAGCATAAATCGTCGTAAATACCTCGTAGTGTAAAAACTAGAAAAATGGGAAAAAGATCAAAATACCAGAATAACACGTGGCAAGACTTCCAGCAATTATAATACGTAAGTCTCGCCCACATGAATTCTAATATCTTATCTTTTTCCTATTTTTTTCAAATATTTATAATTTGAATATGATTTTGCTGAGGAATGTGATTTCAGATAGGTGTGTGATTTGGGAGTTTATGTGTGGTTTGAGAATGAGAGTTGTGGGTATATTTATAGGAAAGCAAGCCTCGTTAATTCCACGTAGGCTAAATCGTCGTTAATACCTCGTAAACAAAAACACGGGCCTTTGTGATTCCTCGCAATTTCCTCGTAAAAAAAAACACGGGCCTTTGTAACTGCTCGCTATTTCGTCGTAAACTTACGACGAATTTGCGACGATATGTAATCTTATATATACACCCGAGCGCTCACTCTTTCTTTCCTCTCTACTTCCTCTCTACTTCCTCTCCATTTCGTAGCAATGGTAAGCCTCTCTGATTCCTCTCTAATTTGGTTAGTTTAGGATAGATTAGGTGGTTAGTATAGGGAATTTAGATAGGTTTGCGGATTTTATGTTATTTAGTGTTGATTAGGTGGATAATGTTGGGAAATATATTGTTGATGTTAATTTTAAAATTTTCATTTTTTTCCCAGGTTCGAAAAGGAAGACTTACTGCCCATTACAGAGAGATCTTCGGTGAGCCGGGTAGTCGTTTAGACCCGGCCTCTTCTTCCGCTCCCAGTTCTTCGGGCCAGGAGACTGTCCCCGAGACTCAGTACACTCAGAGAGTCTCTGGGTCTACTTCTTCTAGTGCACCATCGGCTCCTCATGTGCCTCCTCCGATGCCTCCTCCCGTGCCTCCTCCGATGGCACCTCCGATGGTCGCCGATATTCATCCTGATCTGATGGTGCCTCCGAGTGCTCCTTACTCGCAGTACACGGTAGAGGAAATTTTCAGTCTGCCAGGCAGAGAAGGTTTACCAGTCATCGACCCAGACCGACCGGACGGAACGTTGTGGTATGTTGCATTATTTTTTTTTTAATTCGTTTAAATATCTTTTATAACATTAAAAAATAATTTATATTTTAAATTTGTATTTTCCAGGTGGGGGGTTGACGGATGTCTTGCATCGGACGTAACCGACACGACCAAGGGTTACTTCTCCATGGCACATCCAAACTGGAGTAAGACGCCTCACTACGTCAGAAAGACGTGGTTCAAAATTTACGCTGTAAGTTTCTATTAATTAATTATATATATTTTAATTTTTTCATGATTTATATATATACTTTCTAAAAAACTAATTGTTAATTTATTTTTTCCAACAGCAAAAATATAATTGGGCTTTGGGGATCACTGAGAGGGTGAGGAAGAAGTTTAACGCGAAAGCGAAAGTTCGCTTGTTGGACACGGTCTCCAACTGGAAGGGTGACTGGATCGTGAAGGGGTATGAGCGTGGCAAACCCGCTGAGCTCACCACGGATGTGTGGGATGGCCTCATCCGTTATTGGCGCCTTCCTGATTCCATTAGAATCGCCCAGGCTTGCTCTAACTCCCGTAACACGGTCGATGAGCACGGAACGGGCCGATGCTTCACACTACGGGCCAAAAACCCCACGCCGGTGTCCGTTTGGAAATGGTAATTAAATATTTTATTAAATAATTTTTTATTAATTATATTAATTTATTCTAACTTTCTTAACTGTTTTTTAGGCCAAAGAGACGGGACATCTCCCGTCTCTTATGGAACTTTACGAGAGGACCCACAAGAACAAGGCGGGCGTATTTGTAGATGGCAAGTCCGAGCAAATCTACAACGACGTAGTTGCTCGGGTTGAAGACCGCCAGACTCAGCTGACCCAGCAGTCTACCGACGGATTACCCGTCACCTTATCCACACTTGAAGTGGATAAGATTTACGAGGAGGTAAATTTTCAAAAAAATAATTTTTAATTATTCATTTAATTTAACTTTAAATTTTTACTTACAATATTTATTTTTTGTTTTTAAGGTTGTCCCTAAAAAAAAAAGGACGGACGTTGGGTATTGGTTCCGTCAACGATGTTCCGAGAGCGACATCGTCTTATGGTTAGCAACGGGATGATGAAGTCACGGAGCTGCGTAGAGAGTCCGCTCAGCTGCGTAACGAGTTGACCGCGACAAAATCTCGTATGGGTGGAGTCGAGGGCTTCTTGGACGTTATTGCGGCCACAAATCCGGAATGGGAGTCCATGTTGAGGAACATGCGACAACAACATCCCATTCATGGCGAGTCATCCGACGACGTACATAACGAGGCGGATGTTACGAGGAGGAGTGACGAATTCTACCGGGCGATGAACGACCCTTAGTTTTTTTTTTGTTGTTGTATTATATAAATTGAAAACTTATTTATTTATAAAATATTTTCATATGAATTTATTTTTATTTCGAATTTTAATTTATTATTAAATTAAATAATTTTAATTATTTTTTAATTATATTTTAAAATTCTGTAAAATAACAAAAACGAAGTAAATTCGTAGCTAATGTACGACCTCTTTACGTGGAAATCTTACGAGGAAATGACGAGAAACAGTTTACGAGTATTTTACGAGGAATCATTTACGAGGAAATGTTTACGACAATTTTACGAGGAAATCATTTCGTGGTTGTTACGTGTATTTTGCGAGGAAAATCTTTCAAGGTATTTACGTGTAGGTTACGAGGAACTGTTTTCGAGTTATTTACGAGGAATTGTAGCGACGTCCTTACGAGGAATTGTAGCGACGTCTTTACGACGAATCGTCCTACTTCGTCTTTACGACGAAATATATTCCTCGCTAAGTTACGACGAATTAGCGAGGAAATATGTGTTACGACGGACGTGTAACGAGCAAACACGTTTCCTCGCTAATTCGTCGTAAAGCCCCTTTTACGACGAAATAACAAGGAAAACCGCCCTCGTTAAGATTATGTTTTCTTGTAGTGTTCTGATAGTAATATTTTGTGAAAAAACTCTGATTTTTCATCATTTGTGAAAATTTAAGCCACATTAGAAGAATAAAATCTTCAACTTTGAATCATGCAGAAATATATAAAGGTAGTATAAATGTGTTCAGGAAAAGAGAATAAATGATTTAAATAATCAATTTTTGCCACATTCAAAACTAAAATAAAACCATTAAAAATGACTGTCGAGGAGGGCAAGAGAAAGAAAGATTTTCATTTCTTCTTAGTATTCTTTTTACACCATAAAAGAGAAAGACATATATAGTTTTTTTTTTAAAAAAATGGAGAGATGAAGCAGTTATATATTGAAAGAGTAAGTCATTTTTGTACGTGTGTGAGAGAAAAATAGAAATTTTTGCAGTTAACCAAATATTTAAAGTCAATAGAACGTGGCATGGTTTTGATTTACTTGAATTTTGTAAAACAATTACACATGTCAAAATCTTATTGCTTGAGTGGCTTGTGCTTTGATATATAAGATATATATATATATGTTTAAACCGTGTCTTGAATGTATTTGAACATGTTAGAAGTGTCTTCAAATCAGTGTTTAGCAAATGGATTACTAATCTACAAAAAGAATTAGTTACAGAACATTAAATCACTCAACAATAATATTCAAATCATAGCAAGTAATGTCTAATAAAATAAATTGTTAAATCAAAACTAGTAATGAGCCATTCTAGTTAAAAGTATCTATTTTTCATAACATACAAAGATGAGATGATTTGCACAAGATGATTCTTATAAGGAAGAGTTTGAATGGTGACAATATATTTGATAATATAAAAAATAAAAAGTGTAATACAGTGTAATTGCAATTAATGCATTATGCAAAAAATATGGTTTAAAAAAATAAATTGTATGAAATGATATTTGTTTGGAAAAAAATATTATGCAGTAAATAATAAACACTTGGTTTAGTTTTAATAGTAAGAATGAGAAATATAAAGTTAATTTACTATTTAAGAAATTAGGATCATATTTAATAAAATTTTGAAATTTAAATATGTTTTAACAGATATATTTTAGGAAAATATCTTTTTCTAAAGATTGTTATATTTTTTGAATGCAAACGTATAGTATCATTTAAATTTATAAATAAAAATATAATTTAAATAAAATATAAATATATTACATGTATATATTTTATTAAAATAAAAATTTTATAATAAAAATTTCTTGCTCACTTACTTAATATTTTGGAATTAAATTTAATTAATATATGTTTATATTTTTTTGTTAAAATTGACTATAGTTTATGTATTTCTCTAAATCTATTTTTTAATTTTAACTAATTATTTTAAAAATTTTGAAATAATGAAATGTGTTGTTTAAAAAAATTATATGCTTGGAATCAAATTATTGATTAAAATTACTAAAATTAAATTAAAATAATAATTTTCATTAGTATAGGGTTATTTATTTAAATTGATGATGTTATTTGTTTTTATTAATTATGAATTAAAAATAAATGTTTGGTGCAAATTCGAATAGTGCTAGGTAATTACTAATTAGGTTCAAACAGACTAACAACAAAACAAAATTTGTGATTTGTGACTAAAGTTTTCTTGGATAAAAAATCAAATACGCGTTTTTTGTCTCCATTCAATACCTTGACACAAAAAAAAACAGACAACGAGTAGATGAATGGTTGGCCGCAAAAGTAGCATAATGTCGGGAAACAAAAAAGTTGACATTTCAATGGTTGACCTGACTATGCATCTTTAGGTCGTGTTTGTTTATTTGTTCTAGACGAGTAGATGGTGCAACAGATTAATATTTGTTTTTCTTGTCGAAGGTGAATTTTCAGTGGAGTATTTGAATTAGTTTTTTTATTCAGTTTTGTGAAAATATTTGGATGATGTAAAGTAAGCATTCAATTTTCATAATTATCACGTGAATATACAAATAATGAAAACTAGGATATTATCCGCGTTAAAACGCGAAAAATATATTTTTTAATAATTTTTTTTTAAAATATTATTTTCAATGGTATTGGTATTGTTCTTTTTACAAAACCAAAAATTATTATTTAAATTCATAAAACTGGCAAACAATCTCGCTTGTAAATATTTTGACTTTAATTTTTTTAATACAAATTTACAGTTTTGTTTTTTATTAACAGTCTTAAAGATTTTTAGTGACAGTTATAACTATTTATATGAATAAATATTTTAAAATTGGGTTTTTTGAATGTATTTTTAGATGTGTAAAATATAATATTTTTTTGAAAAGACTCTTATCTTATTTTAGTTGAGAGAATCTAAGATAGTTCAAAAACAATCTAAACGATCAATAATAGTTTAAAACTTAATTTTTTTTTTTGATTGGCTATAATACTTATATTATTAAAGAGTTAAATTTTAGCTGGACCATAATAACTATTTTGATAGCTACAAAAATTTAAATGTGTTATTATATGAATTTAAAATAATTATATTTAAAATAATTTTATTATTTTCGTCCCTTTAAATAGCAGTTTTTAATTAAAACTACAAAAGTTATGAACTGCAAAAGAATATTTTAACATATATCATAATGATATTTTTCGAAAATCACTTCTTCTAAAGTGAAACTTACAAAGATTTTAAACCTTGCTTTTTGTAATATCACTTTTAACTCTCCAACTAATAGTTTAATCATATCAAACTTTAAATTTTATTTTCCGTTAGAAACGGAGTGGAAGTGGAAGTCTGACGTTATGATGAAGTGGAATATGATAAAGTACATAATGATGATATGAAATTAATTAATAAAAACATTAAATTTTAAAAGTTTTTGAAAATACGTGTTATAGAAATTGATTTATAAATATTAAGAATTATAACTTTTTTAAAAAATGGTCTTTATAAACCTAGCTACCATTTTAAAGGCATAATTAATCATACATAGTGTAAATCTAAGCATTCATTTCAGAAGTTTATAAGCTAATCTATAATTTAGTTTTATCTTATATTTTGTATTTCCATTTTAAAAATATAACTTTACGTGTGTTCATAAATTAACACAAATTACTATAGTATGTCATTTAATGTTTTCTTTAAATAATCATTTCCTTAAATATTTTTTGTTAAGTTTGTAGTTTTATAAGCTTAGAAATTACAAAATATAGTTCTAAGAATATTTTAAATTATTCTTAAAAATTTAAATTCTACTTTACCAGTGTTATTTTCTCATATTATAATATAGATATAAAAGTGGTTAGATAAAATATAAGAAAAAGAAGTTATAACGTTTATGTTTAATTACAAGGTTCAAAAAATAAGTTTCAATACATTGTCATTAGACTCACGAGTCTGTGGAAGCCCCTTAGTCAATGAGTTTGACTAAAGGTTCATTAATACTTCTATATTAAGAGGTTTGAGTTTCGAATTTCAACAAAAGCGAATTATGAAGATTTATGGAGAAAAGAAAACGTACGGAAGATCTTCGACATGGCACAAAAAGTATTGTCAGACATGAATCTCATAAAACGGCTCAAGATGATGCAGTCATGTGTGAATTCTCATAAGGTTGATATAATTGTCGACTGTATAATTATCTTGTAATATTTCTCGTAGTTTGTAATAGCATAATTAATTGACAAAAAAATGAATTACAAATCCACTTCTCGTTTCCCTTTAGAAGTAGAGGATAAGAATGTAAAAGATTTTACCCAAAGAAAAAAAATAGTATTTTCATTTTTAAGCAAATACTTGAAATGAGGCTATTGCATACCATTTCTCAATTTTGAATAGAACCTTTAATATATTAGGCTACTAAAGGTTCTAATATAAGAATGTAAAAGATTTGTAAGTCATTGACAAAAAATATGACTTACAAATCCACTTCTCGTTTCTCTTTAGAAGCAGAGGATAAAAATGTAAAAGATTTTACCCAAAGAAAAAAAATAATATTTTCTTTTTTAAGCAAATATCAAAATTTCGAAGAACCTTTAATTACAAGGTTCAAAAAATAAGTTTCAATACATTGTCATTAGACTCACGAGCCTGTGGAAGCCCCTTAGTCAAGGAATTTGACTAAAGGTTCATTAATATTTCTATACTAAGAGGTTTGGGTTTCGAATCTCAGTAAAAGCGAATTATGAAGATTTATGGAGAAAAGAAAACATACGGAAGATCCTCGACATGACACAAAAAGTACTGTCGGGCATGAATCTCAAAAAACAGCTCAGGATAATGCAGTCATATGTGAATTCTCATAAGGTAGATATAGTTGTCGACTGTATAATTGTCTTGTGATATTTCTCGTAGACTCGTATTTTGTAATAGCATAATTAATTGACAAAAAATGACTTATAAATCCACTTCTCGTTTCCCTTTAGAAGTAGAGGATAAGAGTGTAAAAGATTTTACCCAAAGAAAAAAAAATATTATTTTCATTTGTAAGCAAATATCACAATTTCAAAGAAGCAAATACTTGAAATGAGGCTATGGCATACCATTTCTCAATTTTGAATAGAACCTTTAATATATTTCAAATATAAGAATGTAAAAGATTTGTAAGTCATTAACAAAAAATATGACTTACAAATTCACTTCTCGTTTCCCTTTAGAAGCAGAAGATAAAAATGTAAAAGATTTTACCGAAAGAAAAAAATATTATTTTCATTTTTCTTGAGATGAGGCTATTTCTCGTTTCCCTTCTGTATATCGTAGACTTATGAGACGCGTTAAATTTTATGTTGAAATATTCTCATAATTTATATAATTTAAAATAGTATTTCGTGGTGGCTATGGAGGAGAGGGGTCTACTTGCAGTGCAAGGAATGATGGAGAAACAAGATGATAAATTTGAAGATATTGAGATGGAACTGGATGCTATTAATGCGGCTATGATAGAGAGTGGCGTCGACTTAGAGACAGAGGAAGAGTTTCAAACTCTTTCAGAAGAGGAGCTTGAGCAAGCTTCTGAGGCTCAGGCAGGGAACACTCTCATTCAGGATGAGGAACAACCGGTGACTGGAGAGGAGAACATCAATAAGGAGGTGGGGACAGGGGACTTGGCGACGAGGCAGAGTCACCGTAAGAGGTTATTCAAGCCCCACAGCAGCACTGCGGGTAGTACTAAAATTTGAATAGCAGCTGCGCTTGTCTCACCAAGAAGGAAAGTTGTAGCTAAGGTTGGGGCTCGTCATGGAGACAATACCAATCCACCGGAGAACAAGGGACCTTCAATTCCGAAGCCGGTTAACTTAAAATTCTAAGGTTATGGATCAAACCTCATTTATAATGAGATTACGAATAAATGATTTGGTTTCTGGGGGTGACGCTTTCATTATTTCAATAAATTTACTTTTCATTGAAGTTTTATTTGGTTTCGTGGGTCTTGGGGCAGTAATCATTGTTATGTTTCTCTCGCTTTTTATTAAGATTTGGAATAAGATTGGTCTTTTGAGTTCAAGGTGTTCATGGTGTTATATTCATGGATACATTTTTATGATATATTGCGATGAGGTTTTGTTGAGAAAGATTTGGAAATGTGGAAATATTTGGTACTCTATCATCGATTACTTTTTTTCTGTCTTGAGGTTTCTTGGTGACATGGAACTTGTTAGATATGTATGGGCAGTATGCTACGTGAACATAGGATGGTGGATTAACAGAGGATGGTGGATCAACGGTTTACTCTAGATTTGGTTGCTATGTATGGTTTTATTGTTAAATGAGCCGGGTCTAGGAAATATGGTGCACTTTTGGTGGGAACTAAAAGGTATATGGAGCCTGCGGGTTAAAGGTATAATTGGGAGTGCAGAAAAGGTTTCCCGGCCTCGTCGGTGCGGAGCCATTTGGGGATTGTTAGATCGTATGGTAATTGAGATCAACTGCCAAGCACATTTAGTGATTGAACAAACCGTATTCATTTATGCGTGTGTTATGAAAGTTATTTTTTCTTTAGTATATGTAATTTGGACTATGAGGAATACTTGGAAATTTGTAAGTGTAGGTTCAATTTTCATACTTCTTAAGGATATTTGGAATGTGATGATGCAATGTTCCTTGGTAGCAGGAACAAAAATGGATGTCTCATTTTTGAGTTTGAGTATTAATTTGTCTAGTATATTAATTGGACGATTGTATGGATGTAGTGTGAAATGCAAGTATGGAAATAAGGGGTCCAAATGGTATGTTTGGGAATCGATAGTGATGGGAGTATGGTCTTGCTACATTGTGATCATAAAATGGCTGGGTATCTTTAAATCCCAATGTTCCGGCTCGAGAGAGCAATACAAGGTTTTTTATATATGAAAATATTAAGCTGGAATTGTAGAGGTCTTGGGAGTCATTGGACCATAAGTTATCTTTGGGAGACATGACATAAACACAAACCATATTTTTTATTTTTATCTGAAACGAAACAGGATTTTGAGTTTTACAATGGTTTCAACCACACTTTGGATATGATAGTTTGACTACTGTGGATCCAAATGGGAGGAGCGGTGGTTTAGCTCTTTTTTATAATAATGAGTATCAGGTGAAAATTCTATATTCTAGTAATAGAATGATAGATATTGAGGCGGTGATCAAAGGAAAACAAGTTTTTCTTACTTTTGTTTATGGGGATCCGGTGCAAAAGCTAAGAGAATAGGTATGGGAGAGACTAACTCGATTTGGATTGGCACGTTCGGAACCTTGGTTTATTATTGGCGATCTAAACGAAATTACTGGGAATTATGAAAAGGATGGGGGCTCTCTACGGTGTACAACTTCATTTATTCCTTTCAATAATATAATAAGGAATAGTGGTTTATTAGAATTTCCGGCTCGAGGAAATACACTGTCGTGGCAAGGAAGAAGGGGCAAAGGAAAAGGAGCAGTGACGGTCAGATGTCGATTGGATCGGGCTTTGGCAAATGAGGAATGGCACACGCTTTTTCCATGTTCTTATACAGAGTATCTAAAGATGGTGGGGTCTGACCATCGTCCAGTGATGGCTTTCTTAGAGGATAATCTTACAAGGAAAAAAAGGGGGCAATTTAGATTTGACAAAAGATGGATTGGTCAGGAGGGTCTTATGGAGTCGATTGTAGCTGGCTGGACGGAGAGTCAAGAAGGACAATCAGGAGACTTTGTTACAAAAATTAATAATTGTCGTCATGAAATTTCTTCATGGCGTAAAGATAATCAACCATCTAAAAAGGATAAAATCCAGGAGCTTCAACCGGCACTTGATGAAGCTCAAATGGATAATAATAGATCACAAGAAGAGATTATTGAGGTTTCTAGGAAATTGCAGGAGGCTTATAAGGATGAAGAGGAATATTGGCATCAGAAAAGCAGGAATATGTGGTACTCATCTGGCGATCTTAATACTAAATTTTATCATGCTTTGACGAAGTAGCATAGGGTTCGTAACAAAATAGTGGGTCTCCATGATGAAACGGGTAATTGGATAATGGATGAGAAAGGAGTTGAGAAGGTGGCGATTGATTATTTTGAGAGCCTGTTCACGACCACGGCTCCAACGGAATTTGATAGTTTTTTGGAAGAAATAGCACCATCTATTTCTCCCCAAATGAATCAAATATTACTGAGAATGGCAACAGAGGAAGAGGTCCGACAAGCTTTATTCATGATGCATATGGAGAAAGCGCCAGGACCGGATGGGATGACAGCTCTTTTTTTCCAGCATTCCTGGCATATAATTAAGAGGGATGTGATTGAGATGGTGAATAATTTCCTTCTTACAGGAAATATGGATCCACGTATAAATATTACTAATATATGTATGATTCCGAAAGTCGAGAGACCCACAAGGATGACGGAATTACGGTCGATAAGTCTTTGTAATGTTGGTTACAAGATTATTTCGAAGGTTTTGTGTCAAAGATTGAAATTTTTTTTACCAAGGCTAATTTCGGAGACACAATCGGCATTTGTGGCGGGCAAGTTAATATCGGATAATATTCTCATAGCACAGGAAATGTTTCATGGACTGAGGACAAATAAGTCATGTCAGAACAAATTTATGGCAATCAAATCGGATATGAGCAAGGCATATGATAGGATCGAGTGAAACTTTATTGTGGCTCTCCTTCACAAAATGGGATTTGATCTTCGCTGGACTAACTTGATGTGGAATGTATCTCTTCGGTTCAATATAGGGTACTTATCAATGGTCAGCCACAGGGACTTATTATCCCTCAACGAGGCTTAAGGCAGAGGGATCCTTTGTCTCCGTATTTATTTATTATGTGCACTGAGGCATTAATCGCAAATATTAAGATGGCGGAGAGAGAGAAACAACTTACTGGTTTAAATGTGGCAAGAGTGTGTCCAGCAATCTCTCATTTGCTATTTGCAGATGATAGTCTTTTCTTTTGCAAGGCAAATAAGGAAGAGTGTCAAACCATTCTCAGGATTTTAAAGGAATATGAGGCTGTCTCAGGGCAACAAATTAATTTACAGAAATCTTCAATTCAATTTTGGCATAAGATTGAAGAAGCTAGTCGTCAAGAATTGAGGGATATTCTGGGAATTCAAAATATATGAGGCATGAGATCCTACTTAGGTTTACCAGAAAGTCTTGGAGGATCTAAGGTACAAGTATTTGGTTTTGTACATGAACGCTTAAATAATAGGGTTAATGGATGGACTTTTCGATTTTTTACTAAAGGAGGAAAATAGGTAAATATTAAATCGGTGGTTACGGCCCTGCCAAACCATGTTATGTCTGTTTATCGGTTACCGAAGGCTACCGTTAAAAAATTAATAAGTGCAGTTGCTCAGTTTTGGTGGAGCCCAGGAGAAAGTTCAAAAGGTATGCATTGAAAATCATGGGATAAATTATGTGAAACCAAAGATAATGGTGGGTTAGGTTTCAAGGATCTTGTTGATTTTAATACGGCAATGCTTGGAAAGCAACTATGGAGGCTGATTGAGAAGCCAAATACTCTTTTTTTCAAGAGTCTTCAAAGGACGGTATTACAGGAATGCTTCACCCCTGGAACCGATTCGTTCTTATTCCCCGTCATATGGCTGGAGGAGTATTATTTCTGCTAGATCTCTGGTTTGTAAAGGACTAATTAAAAGGGTGAGAACAGGTTCGTCTATCTCTGTATGGAATGATCCTTGGATCCCAGCCACTCGCCCGAGACCAGCAAACAAAAATTTTCACAACATTTATCCGAACCTCACAGTGGATTCCCTCATTAATTCGGAATCTCGCTCATGGAATTTACAGGCAATCAGGGCTCTAGTGGATCCTACGGATGCAAAAATTATTGAAAGTATTCCTTTAAGTAGGAATCAGCTTGAGGATAGGAATGGATGGCATTTTACTAACAATGGAAAATACTCGGTCCAATCAGGTTATCAAGTGGAACGAGTATATCCTGATAAGGAAAAACCACCAGATTTTTATGCCCCCACAGTGGATATTCTTAAAACCTTCTGTTGGAAAGTGCGATGCCCCCCAAAAATAAAGCATTTCTTATGACAAATTCTCTCAGGATGTATATCGGTAATGAAAAATCTAAAGGCAAGAGGGATACAAGGAAATATATGTTGTGCTCGATGCGGAGATCCGGAAGAATCAATAAACCATGTATTTTTTGAATGTCCCCCGGCACGCCAAGTGTGGGCATTATCTAAGATCCCGTCATCTCCTAATATCTTTCATATCACATCATTAGTTGCTAATATGGATCATATTTTTTGGAGAGTTCAGCCAAAGATGGATGATCATCAGTTTGCATAGATTTTATGGTATATTTGGAAAGCCCGAAATAACAAAGTTTTTAGTAATCTGGATATTGATCCGAGGGACACTCTTCAATTAGCAGAACTAGAATCATCACTTTGGGCAGAAGCACATGTGGGAAATGACCCAACGAGGGGACTTTCGGTACAAATCAGTCCTCCCATAGCGACACCAGGTCAATTGTGCTTCATAGATAGTTCATGGAAAGATAAGGACTCATTTTCAGGGCAAGGCTGGTATAGTACTTTACCGGAGTTTGATGGTCTGTTAGGGGCAAGGAATGTACGAGCATGTCTTTCACCCCTCCATTCGGAGGTAGAGTCATTGATTTGAGCAATGGAATGTATAAAGAATTTAAGACAGTTTCAGGTAATGTTTGCAACAGATTGTTCTCAATTGGTGAAGATGGTTTTGGAATCAGAAGAATGACCAGCATTCGAAAGCTATTTGGAAGACATCAAGCTTCTCAAAGGAAGTTTCCTCAACTCAGACATCGTCCATCGTCCATGTACCTCGGACGGAGAACCTTCGGGCGGATAGCTTAGCACGCAGTGCTAGGAAACAATCGTCCTTTGTCGTTCACATGGATGCGGAGTTACCGATTTGGTTTACAGAGTGAATATGAGTCTGTAAATGCTTTGCTGTAAAAAAAAAATATTTTAAATGGCAAAAGAAAACTCCAATAAGAAAAACTTATTAAACTTGCTTGCAAAATGGATTAGGGGCTGGGAAAAGTCGTGACGCGTTCCTTTGGAGAAATGAAAAGAAGAAATCGTGACACATTTGTAGTTTCTACCAAACATAGCTGTTTGCTACAGGTTTTCTATCTGTTTCTTTTGTTTGGATCCCCTGAATGAGTGATATCAGAGAGGATAGTTAATATTTTGAATTTTCGTGGAAGTTTCAACAAGATAGTAAGAGAAACAAACAAAATGTTTTCTAGAAGTTTAAACAAATGCAAACAAAATCTCTGCAAGTCATCCGTCTTGTTTTGTTTCTAGCTAACATGCCTCTTGCAATGTTAACATTTAACTATTTTTTTTTATTATAAAATAAAGATTAAAATAATAAATTCTCACGTGTTTGTAAGTATCTGAAATATCCATATATTTTTTGAATATCTAGTTTTTTGGATATCAGTTTTTTCTAAATAAAAATAAATCGAAAAATTAACCAGATATCTGTAACATAAACAACAAATTCCAATACTCAAGATTATGTACTATTTGTTATGTGCCCACCCCTAGACCTGAGACTTTTATCTGAGATCCGGATTCGATCCGAGATTCGATCCGGATCTGATCCGAAAATCCAGATATCCGGAGGGACCGAATCCGGATCCGGATAGTAAAATGTTGGATTCGTCAAAACCGGATCCGGATTCGGATCCGGTTTTGACTTTTTTAGTCCAGATATCCGGATCCATAAGTTTTATAAATATCTATTTCAAAAATAGTAATATCTATATATAAAAATTAATTTTATTTCATGTATTTTTATTTTTATAATAGTATATATATATTTCATGTAAATTTTGTAATATTATACATAGAAATAATTAAAAATATTATATACATTTTTATTTTTAAATTATTGTTAATATTTTTTATATATTAATATTTTTTATTTTTTTAAGGATCCAAATCTGGATCCGGATATCCGCCGGATATTACAATTTTTAGAAGGATATCCAACATCCGGATATCCGAAAACCCCGGATCCGGATAATGATAGTAAAATTATGGATCTGCCGGATAAGGATCCAGATCCGGATAAGGATCCATATCCGGATATCCGATCCGTCCCAGGCCTACCCACGCCTACTCAAGAAATGAAGGTCATTTAAGGAAAGTTTTACTAATCCACCGCATCAAAAAATATGTTAACAAGCCTATAAATTAAATTTAATACTCGTTCTGTTCCTAAAAGATGTATGTTCTGGAAAAAAAATTGTTTCAAAAAGATACATTTTTTATTTTTTCAATATATGATTTTATGAAAAATTGTAAGTTTCAAAAAAATTAATGGTGTTTATTGAATTTTTATTGGGTAAAAATTATGAAAAATTATTATTCACAAAAAACAATGCATATTTAATGAGTTTTCTTAATATATGTGAAAAATCTAGAATATGCATTTTTTTTAAAACAGAGGGAGAGAGTAGTTGACCTCCCTCGTTTCCAGGTAGCTCCGCACTAGTTTCTTCCCAATTTCACAATCTTTCTTCATTTTTTATATTATTTATATTAATTAAAATAATATTTGAGAAACCTTCAATGAAGGTGACCTTATCGTTTTCAAAGGGGCGGAGTACAATTATGTAGAAAAGAAAAAAATAATACCATTGCCATTGTGACAAGAAAAGAAAAAAAAAACACTGCCAAATCTCGTGAAAATGGTCGACGGAAACGCTGTTTGCATCAGTTTCAATAGATGGGAGGATACGATACGGTACTCCTTTGTCAGCCATCTCTCGGCTGAGTTTCACCGCAAAAGCATTTCTTTCTCCACCTGCCAAAACTCTGATGCAGCTATAGCGAAGGCTAAGGTTTCTGTGGTGATTTTATCTGAGAAATCTGTTTCGAACTATCGGTTCCTGAACGAGTTAGTGAAGGTTTCTGCGTGCCGGAGTAGCCACGGCCTGCTGGTGCTTCCAGTTTTCTATGGACTCACGAAGTCAGTTTTGAGGAAATATTGCTTGCTGTTGAAAAAGATGTATCCTGAAGGCCCAGTAGCCGAGTGGCGTAATGCTCTACTTGAAATCGCAGACTTGCGAGGATACGCATCATCTCTTGAACGAAGGTGATTAATTGCTCAAAACTATTTGCTTTATATTTTATTTATTTATTTATTTTTAATGACAAAAGACTTTTCAAATAAAATGAAGTTTATTTAAAACTCTGTTCACACCTCACACTCCTTCTACAATGTTTTTTTTATTAATATGAAAGTTCCGGGTTTTATGCTCTTCGTACCAAGAGTAGTTTGAACTCAAGACTCAAGAAAACCAAACCCCCTAAGCTCTAAGACACATTGATATCTTTCTACAATGTTAACCTCTTTTCATCATCTTTTAAGTGCATCAAAACTACCGGCCAAATTTATTTACATAGTTTTAATAGTAAGCCTTTTTTCAAAAAAAAAAATTGTTTTAATAGAATGTGTGTATATTAACTTATCTTAAAGTCAACTATTCAGACATAACTTATCATCCAAATAAGTTTTTCTAGTTGATTTTTTTTTTTGCCTAACATCTAACATACAATTAAAACAGATCTCAAAATATAAAAATATAATGTTTCTTACCATTAATTTATTCACGGTCTACTGTTTTTTGCTTTACACATAATTTTTTAGATTTTTTTCGAATAATGCTCAATCTTTGGTTAGAAAATTCACAAAATACCATTTCTTTTCGTCCAACACATATTTGATGTTCACATTTATTTTTACAAATACGGATAATGAATTGAATCAAATTTTACAAATATTTTGCTTAGTCCATTAAACATGACCATGATCATGATAATAAGAACAAAAACCCTAAATAATCATTTCTTATTGTGGAAAATTTTGAAATATATCCAGAAATGTATGTTTATTCCGGAAAAAAACTTTAGTTGATGTCTTCTTTAGTTAGTAAATAAATCTTCTGATATGTTGACTTGAAAAATCTCTGTGTTACTGTTCAGCGATTCCGAGCTTGTGGAGGAGATTGTTGCAGACGTGCGTCAAAAGCTTGACCTTGAGGGTGCAACTGGAGTCGACTCAAGATTGATGAAGATACAAAACTTGATCCACAAGCAACCACTAGGCATTCGAAGCTTAGGGATTTGGGGTATGGGAGGCATAGGGAAGACGACACTTGCTAAAGCAGCTTTAAAACAATATTCGGGTGACTTTGAAGCGTCTTGTTTCATCGAAGACTTCGACAATGACTTTCAGGAGAAGGGAGTCTATGGGTTATTGGAGAAACACTTGCGGGAGAAGGTTGGCTTAAGCAGTCAAGTTACAAGGCTGAGCCTCCTTTTAGACACACTACGCCAAAAAAGAATTCTTCTTGTTCTTGATGACGTGCGCAAGCCACTAGGTGCAACCACTTTTCTTTCTGAATTTGACTGGCTTGGTCCTGGAAGCTTGGTACTCATAACTTCCCGAGATAAACAAGCACTTGTACAGTGCCAGGTCAACGATATATATGAGGTTCAGGGCTTGAACAAGCACGAGGCTCTTCAGCTCTTGTCCCGGTGTGCATTTGCGAAAGATGTATCAGATCAAAAACTCATGGAGCTGTCTATGAACCTCGTTGACTATGCTGAAGGAAACCCTTTAGCTCTCAGCATTTTTGGTGAAGAACTGAAGGGGAAAACGCTGTCTGAAATGGAGTGTGTTGTCCCAAAACTCAAGCGTTCTCTTCCCGTCAAGATTTTTAATACACTCAAGATCAGCTATGATACACTTGGTGACACCGAGAAGGAAATATTTCTGGAAATAGTGTTTTCCTTTAGGGGAGTGAATATCGACGACGTGATGCAGTTTCTTGAAGGTTGTGGATACTTTCCTCGAGTTGGAATCGATGTCCTTATGGACAAAAGTTTGGTGACTGTTTCAGACAACAGAGTACAAATGCATAATTTGATATACGATCTTGGTCTCCAAATCATCAAGGATCCAACTGAAGACACTGAGATGGCTTATAGATTCGTGGATGCTTCCAACATTCAATCTCTCCTTGAAGAAAACGAAGACGGAGATCCTGAAGCAGCACCAACAATGGTAAATATATATTCGTCTGTCACATTCTTATCAATCTTTAAAGAAGTCGCATTTACCAACGAAGAGTTGGGATAAAACTCTTAGATCACGTCATAGAGATCCACTCCAAAAGAGAGTTAGTTTAACATAGTTTATATTTTTCCATAAATATATAAGTAACCAATGGTTTCTCTTGTTCTTTCAGTGTATTGAAGATATCAAAGGCATTAGCTTGGACATGTCAAACATAGACTTTGAAGGTCATATTGCGTTTAAGGAAATGTACAACCTTAGATCTCTGAAGGTTCACAGTTCCAATCCTGTTGAGAGCCCCGTATTATGTCTTTCCGGGGACCCTCAGTCTTTGCCGCCTGAGCTAAGACTTCTCTACTGGACATATTGTCCTCTGAAATCATTGCCACAAAATTTTGATGCTCAGTATCTTGTGGAACTCAATATGCCATGCAGTCAATTTCGGAAACTTTGGGGAGGAACCAAGGTTAGAAACACATCAATACATGGGGTTTACACATAGTTTCACTTTCACTAGATTTATTACCAAACTTGCTTTTACTCATTTTTGTTTTGGCTTGTTTGTTCAGAATCTTGAGGTGTTAAAGAGGATCACGCTCAGCCATTCCCTTCATCTAGTTAATGTTGATGAACTTCAACATTCTCGAAACATCGAGTTAATTGATCTCCAAGGATGTTCAAGTTTAAAGAGTTTTCCGGACATGGGTCAATCACAACATCTCCTAGTTGTTAATCTCTCAAACTGCATAGAGATCAAAAGTTTTCCAAAGGTGCCACCGTCTATCAAGAAACTGAATCTCCAGGGAACTGGCGTAAGAGAGTTAATAACCCTTGATAGCTTTTCTAATCAAGATCTTGGCAATCTTGTTATCTTGAAGCTGAAAAACTGTTCTAACTTGAGAAGTCTGCCTGACATGATCACTTTTGAGTCTCTCGAAGTTCTTAATCTTTCTGGCTGCTCAGAACTTGAGAAGATTCAGGGTTTGCCACAAAACCTGAAAGAGTTATATCTGGCCAATACTTCCATAAATGAAATTCCATCTTTTCTGTGTAAGCTTTTAACACTAGATATGGAGAATTGCAAAAGGCTTCGACACGTGCCAATGGGTATGTGTAACATGAAATCTCTTGCCAAGCTGAAACTATCTGGCTGCTCAAATCTTGAAAACATTCAGGATTTACCAAGAAACCTCAAAGAGTTATATCTGGCAGGCACTGCGGTAAAATCATTCCCATCACCGTTTCTTGAGAATCTCTTTAAGCTTGTCATATTAAGTTTGGAGGATTGCACAAAGCTTCAGCATCTACAAGTAGGAATGAGTAAGTTGAAATCTCTCGTCACGCTCAAACTCTCTGGCTGCTCGGAGCTGAAGACTATAGTTGATTTCCCTCAAAATCTTAAGGAGTTATATCTTGGTGGCACTGCCATTAGAGAACTGCCATCTTCTATTGGGGATCTCGCTGAACTTGACACACTAGATTTGAAGAGCTGCAAAAGACTCCGACGCTTGCCAGCGGAAATGCAGAACCTGAATCCTCTCAAAGTTCTTGATATATTGAGCTGCACAGACCTTGAGGTAGTTACCACTACTCTCCCAAAAGCCAGAGAATTACGTCACGTGTATACAGTCATGCCACTTAGATTAAAGCTGCCATCTTCTGCCTCGAGATTCTACGAACAGATAGTCACTTTGTCTCTACATAAGGCACGCTTGGAACACATTCCTGAAGATATTTGTTTAATGTCTTTGCTAAAGAGATTGGATCTTAGTGGCAACTGTTTCAGAAATATTCCAGTAAGCATCAAGGAGTTTTCTAAACTACTAAGTCTAAGGTTATGCCATTGCAAAAACCTCAGAGTACTCCCACAGCTTCCCCAAAGTCTACAACTCTTGAATGCGCATGGTTGTTCATCTTTGATATCAATTCCTTTAGACTTCTTTCAGAATTCTAGGTACTATACATTCAGTAATTGCTTTGATCTTTCTCCTTACATGGTCACCTACGTTTTCTTACAAGCACAGGCTACTGTAGAAGAACACATGAGACCACAACGTCAGCAGCAACTCGAAAAATTCCTGGCTGTCAGGCTGTGTCTACCTTCACCTAGAAGTCGAAATTCTAAATATAATAGACTACACCCCTATCTAGAACCAGGATCTTCAGTAATTATAAGACTACGCCCCTATTCAAGAAGCATGCTCTTGGGATTTGCTCTATTCGTTGAAGTTTCTTTCTCAAAGGATTTTCATGATGCTGCTGCTGGTTTAGGCTTCAGGTGTGTTTGCAGGTGGAAGGATAAGATGGGCCATGGTCATAGTCTTGAGAATGTTTTTCAGTGTATGCCTCCAGGAGAAGCTGTTCCTAAGATTACAAAAGATCACATGTTTGTCTTCTTTGACCTCAAAATGCATCCAAGTACGTGTGGAGGAGATGTCACAGGTATCTTGGCTGATCTAGTTGTCTTTGATTTATACCCTGTCAACAATGAGGAGAAGCCTATAGGTGATAGTCTCAAGGTGAAGAATTGTGGAGTCTATGTGTTTAATGATGCAGCTGGCAGTTCAAATCGAAGCACGAGAAAACTTTTTGGTTCTTCCTTGGATCGATCTAGGCTTTCAGAAGATGAAGTTAAAAGAAGGTTGAGAGTTAGTTATGATGGCTTACAAAAAAGAGAAAAAGATGTATTTCTTTACATAGGATGTTTGCTCAGTGATGAGAAAGTTGATATGCCATTACCATTTCTTGCTAGCATTGACTCTGGGTCAACCCTAGAGGTGTTAGCCAGTAAGTCTCTCATACAAATATCTTCCAAGGGGGAGGTAACGATGCAACTTTTGCAAAGAAAATTGTGTAGAGAAATTGTTCGTAGAAAATTCATGCTGCATGCTAGCAAAAAAGAGTCGGTATCTGAATTGCTTGGCAACCGGGAGTACCGTCACTTTTTGAGCTTCAATAAGGAAGATGTTAAGAAAAGTTTCATCAGTTACTTTATCTACAAGCTCAAGATCAATAGGCTTCGTGCACTCCAAGATGATCAGATCCTAAAACGTTTGCTGACTGGCAAGGCTATAAGAGAGTCAATCATTGCGGGGACAGGCCTTGGAGAAGCTGTTGTAGACAGAAGAAGAAAGGTAGAACAGAGGAGTCGACTAATGAAGTGAAGAGAGATGCTGATATGGATAGGATGTTGTGACTTAATGCATGGTACAATTCATCACTTCATACATCTCAAGAAACCTCTCTTTAAAGTGGTTTATGAGCCAGATCCTCCAGGGTTTTTGAGGTTTGAAGAAGGATCCACTACAAATTCAAGTTGGAAACCATGTTAAAAGGAAGAGATGCTACGCACATAGACATCAAGGATCATCTGGTCAAAGGTCAATGCATTAATGAAGAATAACACCGGAAAACATCAATGTTATTTGGATTTTGTTGGGATTTTTCGAGCCATGTCCAACTCCTCCTAGACCGCATGGGTTTTGTCCAAACGACTCAGAAATATGGCAATCTGGCTCTGATACCAATTTTGAGCTTTTTCAAGTTTATATCCAACTTTTCCTAAACCGATTAGTACGTTATTGTCCACTTTGGACCAAACAAACAAAGTCTGCATGGATTTGGTTTTGGGTTCATTCCCAAAAGACCTCGTACTAATCAGAGTTGGACATCCCTTCAAGTTGGAAACCATGTTAAAAGGAAGAGATGCTACGCACATAGATCATCTGGTCAAAGGTCAAGATATTAATGAAGAATAACTCCGGAAAACATCGATGTTATTTGGATTTTGTTGGGCTTTTTCAAGCCATGTCCAACTCATCCTAGACCGCATGGATTTTGTCCAAAAGACTCAGAAATTTCGTCAACCTGGCTCTGATAACCATTTTAAAAGGAAGAGATGCTACGCAAATTGAAATCAAGGATCATCTGGTCAAAGGTCAAGGCATTAATGAAGAATAACACCGGAAAACATCGTGTTTATTTGGATTTGTGGGCTTTTTTGTAAGGCCATGTCCAACTCTTCCTAAGCCGATTAGTATGTATAAATTTGA